>NC_056599.1:28990845-29290845 GCF_018340385.1 Cyprinus carpio | reverse complement strand
AATTCTGCCTAGAATGTTGTTTCACCTATAATATGGGTAAAGAATTCAGACAACATTTTTATTTTCGAGAGAACTACTTTTTTAACCTTACCTTACGTCAATGTGATATCTGCCACTGAGCTCGTTTTTTATTGGATAGAGAGCTTGTGTTCTGTCACCCTCTAGTGGTGTTAGAGGGGAAGTGCATTTTATTATAATCACAATAATACCAGATTAAATAATCATTTTGGTCTTAGAAAAGGTGACTTACAAAGAACAACAATCTGGTTTTATTTTTTCCAATAAATACAAATGCATCCAAAAATTACTTTCTACATAAATCATTTGAAAAAGCAACTATAAATTTGTCTGAAAAATATTTGACATAAAAGAATAATCAACATTGAGTAAAATTATTTACATTTTTACAACAGTCCTGTGAAACCCCAAACACAAAAACAGACATGAAAAAATCTCATTCACATTAGTTCAATAAACACAATCTGAAATATCAGTAATTGCACAGCAATCATTAAACAATGAAAAGACAGTGACTGCAGCTGCGTAAAATCCAGTGTGCTGACTGATGAATATCTGGGGGAAAAACTGCCTTATTTGATGTGTTGGACAGTAAAACTGTAAAGATTATGGCTTCTAAATTCTCTAAAGGAAGTGCAATAGTTTAACATGTTGGCCCGAGTGCATATTTCTCACATATCATGTAAACATCAACTTGATTTTCTCTGCAGGGTCACTGTCGCCTCAAAGATCAGATGAAACCAAAGAAAAAGGACACTTGACAATTCTATCACATTTAGAATAAAAGGAGACATTTCACAAAAATTTTCACAAAGAAACATCACAAGACATGAAAAAAAAAAAAAAGCAATAACCATCTTTTAAAATATCACTTTTAATGCTGATATGCAAGTTTGTCTTTTGTCCAATGTGCATAACTTTATGCAAATAAGCAACATCAATTATAGATATAATTTAGCTAAAAATAAAAATTTTCTCACCTGCAGGTCAACCAAGATGTAAATGAGTTTGTTTCTTCATCGGAAAAAAAAAAAAATTGGATAAATTTTATCATCGCACCTCTTGCTCACCAGTGGATCCTCTGCATTGAATGGGTGGCGTCATTCAAACAGCTGATAAAAACATCACAATAATCCACAGAAAATCCACACAACCAAGTACTGCATAAAACCAAAAACAAACATAATCCAAACTTAAATCCTCAAATTAAAAGGAAAAACTAAACAGAATAAAAAGATACATATCCACAAATCAAGAACCGTAAAAAAACAAAAAAACTCATATTTGATTTCAGTTCTTGGCCCATGTAGGAAGGGGAAAAAGACAAAGTAGCTCAGATTTGATTTCAGTTCTTGGCCCCTGTGAGGGTCTCGGATGAACAGATGCACTGTTGCCCTCTGGTCTCACAGAAAGCTACAACCCACCTTCTGAGTGATTCGTGGGACAATTCAGCATTATTACTAAACCCTGTCAACTTGGCAAGCTTTCTACCTGAGATAGACGCAAAAACAAAGTAGGATGACATGAGCAAGAGTGCTGATGCTATAATATCACAGCCCAGACAATTTAGTGCAAAAGATTCATTTTTTTTTTAAATACAAAAGTTCAATAAATGAGAGATTTATGTAATATGGTTTTATGGACAAATCCAGGATTTTTTTTTCACAGATGGAGGTTAGGTAAGGGATAATGTACATTCAGCCAGTTGTTATCTCAGAATAAACCCTGACAGGGTGTATCAGGTATCAGCCTTAAGGCGTTTATTCTGAGATAACAACCGGCTGGATGTACATTATCCCACTTATTACACGGCTAATAAGATTTGTTTTTACCATATATGTTGAAAATAATGCTGAAGTCTTCCATTGTAACACGCGGTGGTTATGTGTTTTCAGTCACAAGATGGTGCCAGACAGTCAACAATAGCGGAGTGACTCCTTAAGCATATTAGTACAGGTCAAGATAACTAATAGTACCCGGATGAGCGGTGTGTTATTCAGTTGTTATCTGGGAATAACATACCGCTGGATGGCGCGATTGACCAATCAGAATCAAGTATTCCACAGAGCCGTGTAATAACAGCAGTTAAGATTAAAATGGCACAGAGGAAAGTATTATGGATTAAATTATGGATTAGGACAAAAAAGAGTTAACACCAAATCAAAACTTTATTTGTTCACTTTGGTCTATGGTCAATAACATTTTAACTGACAAAGTGAAAGTTAAAAGATGACATAGTCATGCTCGATAGGTCAACAAAAATGAAAATTCTGTCATCAGTTCTTCCTCAAATTCTTCCAGGTGGTTAACTCGCACTAATATCAGGTCTTATTTTCAAAGCATGAATGCAAATAATGCACTAATGCAAACGAGGCAGCAGTACTGAGATGATTGTAATACTCTGCAAATTTCCTTTGTGAATACAGAAACCGTTACTAGCACAGCATTCATATGAAATAAATATTCATATGAATAAACTTCAAATCAAAATATTGAGTTAATTTAAGTGCGTTTTGTTGTGAGTGCTTTCATACATTACTATGATAATCAATGTACAGTATGGTGATCTTTTAGTAATGAAATATGAGTAACACCTCATTGTGTAAACCTTATCCTTTATCAGCATTTAGTAACCAAATGACTTCTATTGTATTTTCTGTCCATCCTATGGAAGTCATACAGGTTTGGAATGACATGAGGGTGAGTAAATGATGACAAATTTCATTTTTGGGTGAACTATGATTTTAATTATAAACTCCAAAGTTTGAAAGCCCCACTGTATAAAACTTCCCATATTCGTCTTTGACTATTTAGGTTTGTTATCATATAATTTATTTCCTGTTGCTGCTAACTTTGCTGACACACGACCAGACCCTTGCTAACTCAGTTCCTGACAGGATATCCGGTTTCAAAACAAATTTTAAAGATCCACATCATGGATACTGATGGCTATTGCTTAACGTATCCACATCCAAGCACACAGAGTGTGACTGACCATAAAGCTTTAAAACACAAGTCATCAGCAAAATCTTAAACCTTTAGAGCCTTCGACAGGCCATCATAGAGCACTAAACTATGAAAAAGTGAAAGTGGCATTACAGCTGTAATATCATTGTCCTTTTCTGTGTAAAAATCATTAAAATATTAACAATACTGATTTAGATTTTTTTTTATCATCTTGTATAAATTGTATAAACATCAATAAAACAAAACCATTTTATTTGCAGAATGTTGTAATAGGGCTGCACGATTAATCGAATGCAATTGTCATGCGCATTTTGTTAGTAAAGCCGGTTCTGTAATCAGCAGTCACATGCTTTCAGATGGAGCAGCATTAACTACACAGAGCCGTAGTTCACTGAAAAGATACGCAAAAGAAATTGCAGATGATTTTATTGCGCAATTATGAAATCGAAGAAATCGTTCACGATAATGACAGCTGTTTGTGTAGCTTCTCTGTGAACTACGGCTCTGTGTAGTAAATGCTGCTCCATCTGAAAGCACGTGAAAATACCACATTTCAGTGGTTAAAGGGTTACTCCACCGCAAAATTACAATTTTGTCATTAATCACTTACCCCCATGTCGTTCCAAACCTGTAAAAGCTTCGTTTGTCTTCGGAACACAATTTAAGATATTTTGGATGAAAATCGGGAGGCCTGGGACTCTCCCATAGACTGCCAAATAAATAACAGTGTAAAGGTCCAGGAAAGTATGAAAAGCATCGTCAGAATAGTCCATCTGCCATCAGTGATTCAACCGTAACGTTATGAAGCTACGAGAATACTTTTTGTACACGAAGAAAACAAAAATAACGACTTTATTCAACAATTCCTCTCCTCTGTGTCCCTCCAAATCAGCGTAGCGCCATTTTGGCAATTCTGAGCAGTACACAGGCGGCGTACACTCTCCTGTGTCAGCGACGAACAAAGCTTTTACGGGTTTGGAACGACATGGGGGTAAGTGATTAATGAAAAAAAATTCATTTTGCGATGGAGTATCCCTTTAAATTGTATTTACAACACTGTTCCAGAACAGTTCAACCTAAATATTTAGCGTGCAGCACATTTTATGGAGGACTGTTTCCTGATCCTGGGAGAGAAGACTTCAATGCCGGCTGTTCTGACTCACAGTCTGTAAGTACTAGAAGAGCTTGTTTTTTGTCATTTCTCCGATCACAAATGCAGACATGGTTTTATGTTACGCAGAGCGATGCAACGCAACGCGTAAAAAGACAGTATAGGTCATTATAATCCGTAATTATGTCCCCACTGGATGCTACAAATGGCTCGATTGTAATGGGTTTTATTGTTTTCGTCTTGTTCTGACCGGGACACACATCACAGTATAGTAAGGGGTGTAAAACCTCGCTTTTCAGAATGATGAGCTTTGCAAAAAACGACACGTTTCAGAAAGGCGGGGCATAGAGGAGAAACAATAATGCACAGTATGTGGAAAATAATGTTTTTTTTAAACCTTAAACCGCATAAACACATTTCATTACACCAAATACACAAAATAATATTCTTTTTAGCAGCATCATATGAACCCTTTAAATCTTCTGTTTATCCAGCTACCACTATAGGCATTTCCTAGTTTCTTCTGCCAGGCGTATTTGGATTTTCAATTCGAGTGCTCCCTCTGGCCTTTGGATGGAGATTTACTACTGATCACAGAACCGTGCTCTACTCAAAAATACGCATGACAATCGCAGCTTCTGTCGAATCGCGATCTCAATTCCATTTCGATTTATCGTGCAGCCCTGTGTTGAAAGATAACACCTGTTTTCACAAAATTTCTTTAAGTTTTTTTTTTGTTTTTTTTTGTTTTTAATTTGTTTTAAGCATAAATCTAACAAACTATAAAATGAGAAAAAACTATTTGCCAGCAAGGTAAATAATAATAATAATAATATAATAAAAGATTTAAGGTATATTCTCTGAAAATAAGTCTTAACATACTGTTTAGTATATCATTATATTATTTTTGTATTTTTTTATATTATTTATCTTGTTTATTTTTACTGGGAAATAAGGTGAAATAGACATTTAAAATATATATTCTTCCAGTGTAGATAAAAAATATACACTTGTAAGATAGCATTACCACTATATGATGCAACGGTAATCTATGCACATAGTTTTTTGTTGTTTTAGTCAACGTATCAGACCTTTGAAACTTTTAAGATCTTTGCACGAGCAAATTTTCATTTTTATATTAACACTTTAATGCAAATAATGCATTAATCCCAATATGACTGTAATACTCTCTGCAGATCTCCTTTAGAAATACAGAAACCATTAGGTTTTTATTTTTTTTATTATTATTATTTTTTTATTTTTTTACAAAATATGCTTTTTGACGATCTTGCCTTTATATTAGATAGGACAGTGTGACGACAGAAAGCGAAGTGGGAGAGAGAGAGGGGGTTGGGATCGGTACAGGTCTATGAGCTGGGATTCGAACTCGGGACGCCCGCAGCGCAACGGCGCTATATGTCGCTGCCCATGAGGCTATCGGCACCGACCATCATAGCAGTTTTAGCCAATATAGTGCATATCATTCATATGGAGTAAACATTTCAATATATAAACATATCAAATCAAGTCCATTTAAGTGCAAATATTTTCATACATTACTATGATTACGTTTGGAGATCTTTTCGTAGAAACATGAGTAAAACCACGTTGGGTATAGGCACCTTGGTGTCACCAGATGGTGTGTATGGAGAATAATCTCATTAATTGTAACTGTTTTTAAACCATAAAAACAATTTTATAAATCACTTGCTATAGTTCTTGATAGAGAATCTAAAGCAACAAATCTGATTAAATAGTAAAACATGTTGGTATTCTATTATGTTGTTATGGTCTGTCTGTGATGTGGTGGGAATTCATATCAACTGTGAAACTTAAAAACTGAATCACGGACCACAAAAGGCTGTGAAACTCCTAACTATCATTCAGTTTCACTTCTCACTTACAGTTATTAAGCTGCCCATTTTAAACTGACCCATTTCTCTTAATGTCTTCATTTCTCTGTTGCATATGGGTTCTCAAGCAAATGGCGATATTTTTCATAATTGTCCAGTAGGAATTTGGGAGCATACATATGCTCTTTGGGGTTTGAGGGTGGGTATTTTGGAGCAGATCCATCAAACCAACCCCCTGTCTGTATTAACTTTTTAATATAACTCATCTTCCGTTTCTCGCTGTAATCGCCCCAACGTGGGAAGTCTCCATTTTGGGCCGATATGAGTTTATAATAAATTCCTTCTGGTTTAAAACACCAAGAACAGTGCCACCCAGCATAGTGAACTGGACTTCCTATGGCCCATGGCATCAGAATGCGTCCCGTGGAGTTCTCGTATTCCCGGAATCCCGACATGGAATAATAGGACCGGCGCCGGAGATAAATGCCATCACCCTTGTAAACCTTAAAGAGCATAGCTGCCGTGCAAGCAGATAAAACATTCAGCGTTCCGAACTGCCTCCAGTAGAATCCGTATAGGGATTTGCGCATGTGGATCCCGACCGGTTCCCTCCAGCCGTCGTAGAGCTTGAGGAAAAGAATTCCATCTCGAGCAGGAATTTCATCCGCATCATTGATGAGAAAAACATCATCTGCTTTGAGGCCCTCAAGCCTCGACATTCCGTTTTTGGTTAAATACGTGCGGAGGTAATCATCCACGATCCAGCCGTCTGCACGACCGCCATCAGGAAAATGGTCCAGGAATATGTACAGGATTTTGTGCTTTATGTAGTCAAACGTTCCATTTACGATCTGCTCCCGGAATAAAAGAGCTCTTGATTCACCGTATGCAGTGAAATTGGATTCGCAGACCAAAAACACATCCACGACATCTCCAAGTTCGTGGAATCGAGCGTGTAGTAGGTCAAACTCGTGGTTGATGTTGATGGCATTGATGACCCGACGTGGAACTTTTCTGGGTGTTACTTTTGACTTGAACGGGAGATTGGAATGATACACAATGGTAGGGATGCCACAGTGAGGGCCGTGCCAACCCTGCCGGCAGGGACACTGAACCACCTTCTTGTCTGCGTTGATTGCTTTATCTTTGGGGCTGATTTCTCTGTGATGTTGCAGTAACCTGCGGTGAGATGCAGAGGCAGTCATATCTGTCCCCTCTCCGAAGCACACTGCTCCAGATTTGGTGTGGATGAAAAAGACTGAGGGATCATCACGGAGTACAAAAGTACGTTCATGAATTTTCCTATCTGAAGGATCTGGCAGGATCACATCTAAGTCAACACTGACCTGTTTGGTGGAAAAGAAGAGCTTTATCAATACAGTTTCATTCATCTTTGGTATGAAAAAGTGACATTTCTGTATTAGTTATGACACTTTTATATTATTAGTTTTTCTGTCAATTACTGGCACACCCAAATCTAAAATATGACGATTCCTTTCAAACAAACAATTAAATAAAAACAAATATTAAGTGTGGTATAAGTTTCAAATGTTGTAACTTAAATGTATAGACCTGAAGTAAAAATGTTCAATCAATTTGTATTTTTCACTTTTAACACTCTGTCCCAAGTGAGCTTTATTCTGTAAGTGTGCAAAAATGTATTGTTAAGCATTTTTTTTAAATCATAACGGTTGGGTCACATGGTCTTATTCTCAGACTTCAGCTTATGCAGAAGATATATATAGCTTTTTTATGCTCTTGGGCATAAGCTAAAGTCTGTAAACAAGACTATGTGGCCCAACTGTTATTGTCAAATTTTAAGGCCTAAGACAAAATTGCTTGGTTTCTGTGTAAAAGACGTTACATTTAAAACTCAACACAAACTCCAAGTTATGCATTAAAACCTGGCCCAAAACCCAATGAGTTTTCAGGACAGGTAAAAGACTAAGAGGTCATACTGAAACCCTTAGACCTCGAGACGTTCCCTTTTGACCCTCATTGGCTCTACCTTCAGGTGGCTGTGTTTGTGCGAGTTTTGCTGGGGGTGGAAGTCAGCAGTCGGAAAATTCCAGAAGATATCATTGATCAAGATCTTCAAAGACTTCAGATGGGTGGAAGGAGCGGAGAGCTCCTGCAGCAGTAGAATATTGTGCAGGGCTTTGTAGTAATGAAGGAAGGAAATGACACAAATCCCCAGTAAGCACAGCAGAAAGACTTTATGCCTTCTTATTCTCATCCTGTAACACAGAGAAAACTCTGTTAATGTAAAACATAAGCGTGTCACTCTAAATCGTCTGGCTGTCTGAGTGTCCTCTCAGTTCAAAATAACAGCTAATTCGATAGCGGCAAGCTAACGCGAAGACACTTAGCGATCTCTTTTTGCAGTGGATCACGGGAGTTGTTTAGAGATGATTTAATACGATTTAGTCCTTAATGATATTCTTCTCTCTTACTGAGGTGTTTTTGTCTCAGTCCATGAATAGATTAGCAGTGTTGTGCAACATTAGCAAACATGGGAAAAGACTAGCAAACTGAGTCAAGCTCTGTGTGAACAGTTTGCATTGTGTGCGCAAGCTGATAACAATACACTATGAAGTAAAAGATGCAAATCCAAAGATATTTTATCTGATTAGCTTGCAGTTTGGTTAGCATTAAGCAGACTGGAATGGTGAATTTTGATAGACATGTTCATCAAACATGAACACCATATTATTCAAAACTCTTTGGTAATCTTTATGTTAGTTACAGTAACTGTGGGAGTTGTTGAGAGCCAAAAATAACAGCTCCTACTGACTGTAAAGACTGTTTTTACTGGTCACTGAAACTTATTTGTTGGAACAGCATCCCAGGGGCAATGCATGGTTTAGTGATTAGATGGTGATCAAGCAGGACTAAAATCTCAGTAACTACACAGTTTATGGTCACCCCGACTGAACCTACAAACTTTGTTAGCAGACAAGAAACTTAACCACACTAAATATTTGAGGTAAGTGGTTGCAATCAATTGATTTTAGCTACCTTTAAATAAACAAATTTAGTTGCCTAACTTTCAACATGTTTTTATTTTTAAATGTAGCTAAAATAAATAGTTTGCAACCACTTACCTTAAAAAAAAATATAATTTGTTTTTCAGTGCATATAAGTTTTTGGAGTTACATTACAACTGTAATAATTCTAACTATTATTGCACAGTGTAAATGCAACAATATTTTAAAAATATAGATTTTATAATAATAAACAATTAAAAATATGTATGGACTTTTTCATTATCTTTATCTTAAATAATATGAAAAATTCATTAAAATTATTTTAATGTAAAATACAGCAATAATTTAACAAAGTATTAAAAGTATATAAATATGTGTGTTTTTTTCATGGAGGGGGTCAGGGAAAATTTGCAAAGCAAGTAAAAAAAAGGCCAGCATAATCTTTGTTAGCAGACAAGACACTTATCCATACAGACGTTTACAGAGTAGCAATATAGCTGTGAAAATTCAAACTATTATTGCACAATGTAGATATAACAATATTTTATTATAAAATATTAACTTTATTAACAGTCATATTTGACTTTTTGTTTTTATATTGATTAACATATATGAAAAATCCATTGTGTTTTAATGAAAGAGGCAACAATAATTTAATATTAAACTACATTTTTTTGTCATGGTGGGGTCAACAAAAAGTACAGAGCGAGTAAAAAAAGAAAAAACTGAGCAGGCCAGCAAAACAAGCACTTATTGTTGAGACCTTTGTAAGCTTTCTTATATCTATGACATGTTAATGGTGTCTATCAACATAGTTTTTACTTAGAGATAGTTCACCCAAAAATGAAAATACTGTCGTCATTTACTCAGCTTCAATCTGTTCCAAAACTGTATGAGTTTCTTTCTTTTGTTGAACACAAAAGAAGATATTCTGAAGATTGTTAATAAGTAAACAGTTGCTGGTAGTCATTAGCTGCGTCCCAAATGACGCACTATACACTACGCACTTACACACTATGTACTTATGCAAAATCCACTCATAATATCATAATCCTATAATTAATGACAAAATAAACCTAAATAAATTATTTCATTCATAATCGAAGTCTGGTAGCCCCTCCTCCTTCGTAATGTAATTAAAGCTGCGACAGTTGAGTGCACGAAGTGTCCAACATTCCACACTTAATTTTTTTCAGTTATTTAAGTGCATCATCCGGGTGATTAAAGTGCACTTTTTATTTTTGGAATTTTCAGTGTGAACACACTACTCGCACTATTTATACTAATAAACATCATAGAATAGTGCATAAGTACACTATTTGGGATGCACCTATTGACTTACATAGTAATGAAGAAATAACACATTTTTCAGAATATCTTCTTTTGTCAGCAGAAGAAAGACATTGATACATGTTTGAAATAACATGAGGGTGAGTAAATGACAATATAATTTCTTTTGAAACTCTCTTTAATGTGTTCATACATGTAATGTTGCAGAATATAATAAGCAAATGTTTCCACCCAAAACAAAAACTTTGAAACAAATGGACCTGGGTGGAGACAAGAACAATCAAGGAAACGGTTTTACTGCTACAACATGTTACATAAAAAAAAGAGGAAATTAAATGAATTGAAAAAGGGAAGAAGAAACACAGATGTTGAAAACCAGGCAAGAACCAATGTTTTTACCAGTAACTAAAACCATAAAAAACTTTTTCATTATTTAAAATTAAAATCAACTGAAATAAAATCTAAAAAGCCTATTTTATTTCAGCTAGCTGTCACTGCAACATTTATTGTTTTCATTTCGTTTAACTTGGAAGTATTAAAAGTAACTAAAACTATAACATTTAATATATATATATATATATAATATATATATATATATATATATATATATATAAATATATAAATGAAAAAAAAAAAAAAAATGACAAAAAGCACAACAAAATTGCTGAAACTAAAATTTAACTAAAATCAAAGCAGGAAATATAAAAATAAAATCAAATTCAAAATATAAACAAAAAAACTATAAGTGTTTTTGTTGCTGGTTAAGGTGTGACATATAACTGAGCTTAAAAAACATCCCAAAGGTACAAAGCTGCTTTTATCAATGGTAATACAATACCTCTCTGACAGGACACTGAGAGAGGCTCAGTGAATAATTGACCTGACGTGAGCTCAATTTTTCTCTTATCACCTGTTTTCTCACCTCCCAGCGTTAATATTGAACAGGACAAACAGAATCTACTGCTGAACTACAAATTATATCCTTACAGTGGGGAAAATACTTATTTTATCCCCTGCTAATTTTGTAAGTTTGCCCACTTACAAAGAAATTAAGGGTCTGTTATTTTTATGGTAGGTTTATTTTAATGGATAGAGACAGAATACCGACCAAAAAATCCTGAAAAAACAGATTATATAAAGGTTAGAAATTGATTTGGATTTCAGTGAGTGAAATAAGTATTTAATCCTCTACCAACCAGCAAGAATTCTGGCTCCCACAGATATGTTATGTATGTACCCATGCGAACACAGATTAGTCCTGCCACTTTAAGAAGTTACTCCTAATGTCAGCTCGTAAGGTGTGAAAAAGACACCTGTCCACACAATCTGTATCTTCTATTCCGACCTCTCCCACCACCATGGGCAAGACCAAAGACTGTAGATCTGCACAAGGCTGTAATGGGCTACAAGAGACAACTGTTTGTGCGATTATTCAGAAATGGAAGAAATACAAAACAACCATCAATTCTCCAACTCTGTGTGGAGCTCCGTGCAAGATCTTGCCCCATGGGGTAAGGATGATCATGAGAAAGGTCAGGGATCAGCCCCGAACCACACGGGAGGAGCTTTTTAATGATCTTAAGGCACTTGAGACCACAGTCACCAAGCAAAACATTGGTAACACACTAAGCCGCAATGGACTGAAATCCTGCAGCGGCCGGAAGGTCCCACTGCTCAAGAAGACACATGTACAGGCCCGTTTAAAGTTTGCCAAAGAACATCTAAATGATTCAGAGAAGGCTTGGGAGAAAGTGCTGTGGTCACAAGAGACCAAAATTGAGCTCTTTGGCATTAACTTGACTCCCATGTTTGGAGGGAGATAAATGCTGACTGTGACCCCAAGAACACCATCCCTACAGCAAGCATGGAGGTGGAAACATTATGCTTTGAGGCTGTTTTTCTGCTAATGGTACAGGACGACTTCACTGCATTAAGGGGCAAATGAACGGGGCATGTACTGTAAAATCTTGGACGAGAACCTCCTTCCTTCAGCCAGAACACTGAAGATAAAAATCATCTTCCAGCATGATAATGACCTAAAACATACTGCCATGGTGACAAGAAGTGGCTCAAGAAGAAGAACATTAAGGTCATGAAGTGGCCTAGCAAGTCTCCAGACCTCAATCCTATAGAAAATCTGTGGAGGGAGCTGAAACTTCAAGTTGCCAAACGAAACCTTAAGGATTTCGAGAGGATCTGTAAAGAGGAGTGGATCAAAATCCCTCCTGAGATGTGTGCAAACCTGGTGACCAACTACAAGAAATGTCTTACTTCTGTGCCAACAAGGGTTTCTGCACCAAGTACTAAGTCATGTTTTGCTTGGGGATCAAATACTTTTTCACTCACTGAAATGCAAATAAATGTATTACCTTTATATAATGTGTTTTTTCTGTACATTAAAATAAACCTACCATAAAAATGACCGACCCTTCATTTCTTTATAAGTAGGTAAACTTACAAAATAAACATCATGTCAAATAATGGCTTTAAATGGTACGAAGGTCAGAGTTTGAACACATGATAAATCATATTTGTTGTCAATTATTAACTAAAAGATTATAGATTATGGCTGCTTTCCAGTCATGGCTGCTTTCCAAAATTATTAACTAAATATATATATATATATATATAATATTATATATATATATATTTCCATATATATATTTACCCTATTATATATATATATGTACACACACACACAATATTTAAAAAAAAAACGGCAGCCATAAGTTCTAACAATTCTATATTTAATACTACTAATAATAATGATCCTTTAATTTTACGATTTGAATTTTGTTTTGCGTGTATTAATTTAACCCATGTCATGTCTATTTGTCTAGAGGACAATTTAAAACAAAATGATATAGCTTACCTGACTTTACCCTATTAAAACCATTCTGCTCGTTTCCAGTCTCTTGAAACCACAAAACAGTGATTTTACCATTTATATTCATGGCCTGCCAGCATACTGCCAGTCTGATAAGAACCATCCCTCTAAAACAACATGTTGCATCACAAAGTTACATTCAAGGGATGTAAGCATGGGCGTAGTTTGTGCTTGTCTGAGCTTGTGACCGTGTCATGTATCCTGACCCCCCTGTTTAACTTCTGACTGAAGGTCTAGTTTTGGTCATGACTCATGAAATACAGGTGGGGCAACATAATGCTACTGGTAAAGGTGTGACTCAGGACAAATAACTGAGCTTAAAACACATCCCAAAGCTATTGTTACAAAGCTCTTTTTAGCAGATTAAGTAATGGAGAAGGTAATGGAGAAGGAGTTGGAGTGACCACGTCCACAGGGTAAATAAAGAAAATATTACATAAATTACAATTGATTTTGAAATAAAATTTGAAATACATAAAAATGTATTTTATATATATTGAAATAAATTTAAATATATATATATATTATATATATATATATATATATATATATAATATATAAATATTTATATATATATATATATATATATATAATTTTTAATGCACATTTAAGTCAATATTTTAAAATAAATATTTTAATGCACATTTAAGTCAATATTTTAAAATAAATAGTACAATTAATTTTATTATAAATATTAATTCATATTAATAATTCATATTATAATATATCAGTCACACAAAAAAAATAAAAAAATAATTAAAAATCAAAGAAGCAAACCATCAAACCATCAAACTAGATGATACATGATATACCGGTATTGATGATAACATTGATATTCAAATAAAAAATAACTAATAACATTTACACGATTAAAACTGATCTTGAAAAACTACATTACACTCTGTAAAATGTTAAGTTGGTCGCAGTGCAATGCACTTAATGCCTCATCTGCGCTGCGCAGAAACAGTGTATCACAGGATGACTTAATGCTCTCATCTGCGGCCAGTCATTCTTCAATAAGGTTCATACATTTAATTACATTAGTTAACATATATAAATAACATAATTCTAGGTTCATAAACTGAAGACAATATTTCCACACCATTGCACCATTAATCTTAGTTCATGTTAATTTCAGCATTTACTTCTGCATTATTAAAATCACAAGTTGTGTTTGTAAACATTAATGCGCTGTGAAGAATAAAATAAACAAATAATTATAAACATATTAAAAATAACAAAGATCAAATAACATGTCAGATATTATAAAGTGTCCCAATATTGTATTGGAGTCCTCTACATCAGGTTTAAATGCATTTTTGATTATCTAATTGTCAGAAAACATTGTAATTTTTCTCAGAATATACATTTAATATTTAGAGTCATTTGGGCCAATGATTAGGAAATGATTCGTTTCAGCAGAAACAAGTTCGGAACAAGCCCCTCCCTTCCTCAAAGCCTACTCTGCTCTGATTGGTCAGGCTGGCCAAAATCCTGTTGTGATTGGCACAGAGATGAGTCCTTGAGCCAGTTAGCCATCGGCCTACCGGTTTGGATTCGCTACCACAGGATATCATTCGGTAACATGTTTGTTTTCGTGAGCTTCACTTCAGAACAGTTCCGAAGCTACAAGTCACTTGGACTCTCATGTGCAGTTCACAAATGGATGGGTTAAGGAGCCTGCAGATTGACAACAACCTTTACATAAAACAATAATATAGTCAATCCGTTCTTATAAGCTCTTCAGATGCAGCACACCAGCAACCTCCTTTGCTATACTGTAGTGCTCAACAGAGAAAGAGGATTAAAACACACACACAGATGCAGCACACCAGCAACCTCCTTTGCTATACTGTAGTGCTCAACAGAGAAAGAGGATTACAGTTTTTCTCTTTCACACACACACACACACAAACACACACACCTAATTCACTTCATTGGAAACACTGTTGGTAGTTTTTAGGGGCAGCATCACCATCCAAACAAAGCTATGTTTGGTTATACACACACACACACAGACACACACACACACCCATACATACATCAACACAGCATTTCTAAACATATTAGTTTATTTAGGAAGTTTGGAATTTTGTAATACAAATAGAAACAAAATTATAACCAAGAATAAAAAAAGTCTACAGGTCAAAATTATTAGCCCTGTGATTTTAATAGTCAATGGTGTATTCCTTTTGCTTGATAACAGCCTTTAGTCATTTGTTGTAGTTCTCAACAAGTTTCATGTCTCCTGAGGAGTCGCAACCCATTCCTCCTTAGCAAATCTCTCAAGCTCCTCCAGATTTGTTGGTCTCCTTGCCTGGACTCTGGTCTTCAGTGAGCCCCACAGATTTTCTATTAGATTCAAGTCTGGGTTTTGAGCAGGCCAGTCAAACACTCACACTTCTCACATTTAGATATAACTACACAAGAAAAAATGAATTATTCTCCACCATCATGCAAGAAAAAAAAATGTCGACCCAAACCATGTTTTGTTGCAGATTGCCTGAGGTTGTCTTTCAAAGTCTTCTTGTAGTCTTTCGTTTTCATGATTCCTTTGACCTTGATGAGATTCCCAGTTCCAAATGCACTGAAACATCCCCACAGCATTATACTCCCTCCTCCATGTTTCACTCTGGAAACGGTGTTCTTTGTGTTGAGCATCTGACCCTTCTTTCTCCAAACATAGGCAACATCTCTATGGCCAAAGAGCTCTGTTTTCGTCTCATATGACCAAAGGACACATTTCTAGTATTAATAGCTTTTCTCTAGGTTGTCCTTCAAACTTCAGTCTAGCTTGAAAGTGTCTTCAAAAGAGGAGTTTTTCTTGGTCTGCAACCTCGCAGTCCATTCCTGTCTGGGCCTCTAGTGTCCGTCTTCGTTGAGACATAAATCCCAGACTTGACTAAGTCATTCTTGGCAGTTTTTCTAAGGTCTTTAGAAACCTTTGTCAATAGTTTTCTTTACAAAGTTTTTGAAATCTTTCACTTCCTGCCTCTGTTCTCCACTGAATGGGTCTCTTCAAACTTCTTGAGAATACTTCTCACGGCTGGTCTTGACACTTGAAAATGCTTTGATAAATGTATATATGATTCGTCTCCTTTGTGAGCATTACCAAATCTTTATCTCAAGTCTAAACTAATTTTTTTGTGTCTTTGCCATAATGACAGTACATATTTTACTAGACGTTTTGCAAGATACTAATCCTCAGTTTACAGTGCAATTTAAAGGTTTAGAGGATTAACTAGGTTAATTAGGCTAGTTAGGCAAGTCATTGAAAAACCGTTATTAATAATATTGACCTTAGCATTTTTTTATTTATTTGAGGGCTAATAATACTGACCTTAGCATTTTTTTTTTAAAATTTTTTTTCCATAAATACACATGAATTAGACGAAATTACTAGCAATATGGACACTATTCTTCTCTAATACATTAGAAGCTGTTGCCCCCATTAAATTAAAAAAGGTTAGAGAAAAATGTACTGGGCCATGGTACAACAGTAATACCCACTCTCTCAAGAAAGAAACTCGTAATCTTGAAAGCAAATGAAGAAAAACTAACTTGGAAGTTTTTAGAATTGCATGGAAAAACAGTATGTCCATCTATAGACAGGCTCTAAAAACTGTCAGCGTTGAGCATATCCACGAACTCATAGAAAATAACCAAAACAATCCAAGGTTTTTATTTAGCACAGTGGCTAGATTAAAGGAACACTCCGACTTTTTGGGACTTTAGCTTATTCACAGTATCCCCCAGAGTTAGATAAGTCCATACATACCTTTTTCATTTCTGTGCGTTCTGTAAGTGTTATTTGACGCACCCACCGCTAGCCTAGCTTAGCACAAAGACTGGATGTAAATGGATAATGGTAGCATAGTGATATAGTGAATAGGGGCTCCGTGTATCCCCTTTATTGTTATTATTGTGTTGTCATGAACACACTGTGTCGCTCAATAACAAATGAGCGGCGCTAAATGTAACTCTCAGGACTAATACATTCAACTTGCTAATGAATTGTAGGGGGATGGGCAGTTTTCTTTCTTTTTTGAGAAAATGTTTTGTGAAATAGTAGGCTAACGTCACTGTCTGTGGGTTCATTGTGCAACAACTATTTGCCTTGTGCTATTACTTTCCCCATTCATTGTAATGCAATTATCTAACATTACTGTAGTATATGCTGTTGAATGTATTTGGTCAGCTGTAATAAATTGCATTTCAAATATATCAATTCCTGTAATAATTCTTTATACATTTTCTGTGATAATTATTAATCAGGATGAGATGAGTGTTCTATGGCACTTTGTAACTCCTCGTCTGTGTATTCTGGCTCAAAACTGTATGGTTCTGGATCTTGGTTTGATACACAGTAAAATTCCTCTGAGTCTGACAATTCCTCAAAGTCAGCCATGATCACGAGTCACGTCTAGCTAGTTAGTCACGTTTGTTTTGTTTACGGAACCATCAACAGGGCGTCTCGTGTGCTGCGCTAATCACTCCGCCCAAGTAGCCACTCCGCCCAAGTAACGTTAGCTGTGCTCCTACGCCTAGTGAGAATATAGTTCCCAGTATTTATACGATTAAAAATGGTCTCTGTCTCATATAGCCTTGTTATTTGTACACACTGTGACTATACAGATCACAACATGTAAATAGGAAAATGTTTGCATTATTTTGTCACTTATTGGGATTACTATGCTACCATTATCCATTCACTGTCCCACTAAATTACTGAAAGAGTTGTTACCTGTAGCCGAAGAACCGCCTCTCAATATTATTAACTCGTCGTTATCTCTAGGTCATGTCCCAAAACTATTCAAGTTAGCAGTTATTAAGACCATCTCATTGCTAGTTTTACTTGAGCTTAGTGTTGCGTTTGACACCATAGATCATGACATACTCATAGATCCATTACAAGACTATACGGGTATTCAAGGGAAGGCCTTAAGAGGGTTTAGATCCTACCTGTCCGATCGCTATCACTTTGTCTATTTAAACGGGGAATCATCTCAATTAAATCCAGTAAAGTACAGAGTGCCACAAGGATCTGTCCTAGGTCCTCTGCTATTTTCAATTTACATGTTGCCCCTTGGTAATATTATTAGAAAATACGGGATAAGTTTCCACTGTTATGCTGATGATATTCAACTCAACGTCTCAACGAGACCAGTTGAAACTTCTAAATTATCTAAGCTAACAGGGTGTGTTAAAAATGTAAAAGATTGGATGACCAATAATTTTCTGCTATTAAATTTGGATAAGACAGAGATATTACTTATTGGACCAAAAAACAGTACACAGAATCTCTTGTATTACAGTTTGCAACTAGACGGATGTACTGTTACTTCCTCTACAGTCACAAATCTGGGTGTTATATTAGATAGCAACTTATCTTTTGAAAATCACATTTCCCATGTTACAAAAACAGCATTCTTCCATCTTAGAAACATTGCCAAGCTACGAAACATGTTACCTGTTTCCGATGCAGGAAGGCTAGTTCATGCATCCATGACCTCTAGACTGGACTATTGTAATGCACTGCTAGGTGGTTGTCCTGCATCCTCAATAAACAAGCTAAAGGTAGTCCAAAATGCAGCGCCTAGAGTCCTTACCAGGTCAAGAAAATATGATCATATTACCCCAATTTTACAGTCTCTGCACTGGCTACCTATTAAGTTCCGTATCAGTTACAAAATATTTCTACTTACTTATTAGGCCCTTAATGGTTTTGCTCCTGCATATCTAACTACGGTAGTCTTCTACCATGCTACAATCCATCACGCTCCCTAAGGTCACAAAACTCTGGACTTTTGGTAGTACCTAGGATACCTAGGGGTTCAGACACACTCTCTCTGTTTAAATCTAGATTAAAGACATCTCTTTGGCCAAGCATTCATATAATGCATCTTATAACCTTGTACTTCAGTTACATCTAATCAAACGCACATTAAAATTCTTTTGCTTGGGTTGAGCGCATCATTTTTTGCTTAGTTGGAACAGCAGCTACGCTAATTTTTCTCTATTACCTTCTCTGTTTCTGCCGTAACTAGGAATTACAGAAGCTTCTGTCTGGGTCCAGTCCTTACAAAGACCTGAGATGACCAAACATCTGAGAAGAGATGATGCCAACCCCTCAGAAGACCTCAGGTGATGCCAACCCTCAGACAACATACAAAACTAAGTACATGCTATAAGTTTGATCGCAACATATAATCATTGCTGTTAAGAGTTCACCGTCTGTTTGATTACATGACATTAACTTACTGCTTGATTTTTAGCGTACATTTCTGCTATATGGACATCAACTTGAGATAAGCACTGATAACCTATTACTAAATATAATATAAAAACTTTAATTTTCTGTAAAGCTGCTTGCAACGATTTGCATCGTGAAAAGCGCTATATAAATAAACTTGAATTGAAATTGAAGGGAAAATAGCAATTGAAAAACAACTGAAACAGCTCAACATAACGAATGCTTCAATTGGTTTCCCCAAATTCAACAGAAAATTCAACTTTTAATGACCTCTGCACTCTTAAAATTATTGAACCCCTTCATGGTAAGCATCTTTAGTCTTAGCAGGGCACCCTTTTGCTGTTATGCAGCAAATCAGATGCATAGCCAGACACCAGGTTCTGGCAGCACTGCTGAGGAATCTTAATTCTTCATGAGCTACAGTCTCTAGATCAGTAATATTTTTGGTTTGGCCTTCAACCACCTTCTTCAAATCCCACCAGAGATGTTCTGTAAGCTTCAAGTCAGCTGACTGTGAAGGCCACTGGAGAATCTTTCAGGACTTCTTCTGCAACCAGGCCTTGGTGGAATCTGAAGTATGCTTGATATCATTGTCCTGTTGGAAAGTCCAATGTTGCTCAAGCTTCAGCTTCCTTACAGACGACATGACATTTTCAACGTACAACTTACTACACAATTGAAATCCACAAACACACCCTTCTCTGTGTGTTCTTACATGCAGGGCCAACGATGCAAATACAGGAAAGAGAAAGATGATAAATAACTGATAAATATGATGCAAATATTTTATCAGGTGGCCATATCTGAATTGTAATGGGTATAAACCCAGTCCGCTTCATCTGCATACGGACATATAAAGCAGAAACCAAACAGCTCATAAAAAATGGCAAACTAATCCAGAGCTATTTGCTTAAAGCAAGTGTTTCCTAACCACAAGAGCTTCTGCACTCATTTCTACAAAAATTCAATGTTTTTTCACTTTCAAAAAAGTGGTGTGGATTGTCTGAAAACTGTCAAGGTGGTCCTACATGCTTTACATTTGTTCTTGCGTTACTTAAAACACCACAGGCCACCCACAATCCATTCACTGAAGCATACTGCACTTCAAAATAGCAAACATGAATTGAAATAGCCAATCCAACAATTTCTTATGAGTTTGAAAGGTACTATGTGTATATACAATGAGCAATTATTTACTGGATTTGCTGAAGTTTGTGGCTTTAAATATTTGAAACATACTCAGCGTTTTCTTTGGGACAAAGTTAACTGGACAACAGCAAACAAATCTGTATATTGCATCTTTCATTGCTGAGTCACGCCTGTGAAATTATCTGTTTTGAATGGACAAAAATTCTGATCAAATGTCTATACTTGTTTTATGGCAATGTCAATTAACTTTCAAGACACTCTTCAAACTGTTGCTTGAGCACGAGAGCAGTTGATCTGAAAGGGAAAAGCGGACAGTTAAAGAGAAAACACTGAAAATGCAAAGAATGAACTGAAGCTTTTTGTAACAACGATGCACAAGACTGTTAAAAACATCCGAGGTTTTTGCACAACTTGTGGTCACGTAACAGTTTCACTTTCAAAAACTCTTTGTTTCTCCTCTACAACACGGCAATGCAAACTCCACACAGTACAAAAGTACGATGCAAGCTCTGTGTCTAATGTCACAGCTGGGTTTGCACTGTGTTTGGTTGCATTCACATATTTGCACATTATGTATCTCGGGCCTTTCAAAGTCACAGGCTATCACCCTCTGGTCATCCAAGATGTAGATGAGTTCATTCAAACAGATTTGGAGAAATTTATCAGAATTACATCACTTGCTCACCAATGGATCCTCTGCAGTGAATGGGTGCCGTCAGAATGAGAGTCCAAACAGCTGATAAAAACATCACAATAATCCACAAGACCATCTGTCCATTAATTAACATCTTGTAAAATGAAAAGCTGTTTGTTTGTAAATCCATAATCTATAACAATGCTCGCTCAAGTTAAAAAGTCCATCCCCTTTTGTTCTCTCAGTCACAGACAATTAGTTAATTGTAAACAGTGCTTAAACTGAGCATATTTCTCTCCTGATTCAGACATGACGACAAGATTACAGATAGAGAATTCATATTTTAGCCCGAAGGAATGGTTTGAAGAAAAAATAAGTCTGAATGATGGAATTGTTTTTTACAAAGATGGAGCTTTTCACTTCACAAGGTGGTAAATGATGAACTGCTAAGTGATCTGTTAAAAAGAGTCTGTGACTTCCAACAGCAACACTCTTTGTTTTAGCTAAACTGTGAGACAAAATTCAGTAACTTCCTTTAACCCTGGAACAACAACTGTGAAGATAAACTGGATAATGTTATAGAAATAGGTATAATGATTGGCTTGTCAAATGTTGATGCTGGCTTGACAAAAACAACTCTGTAAGAAAAAAAAAAAAAAAAAAGGTTTTGCAAAGGTTATAAAGGGATTAAATACTTTTAATACACTACACACAAATACAGCAACATGATAGGCTAGATGAATATATATTAGGTTAGCAGCATTGGCTATTAATATACACAAAATGTACTGCTGTTTTCAATTTCTTTAATATTGCAGAATATTAAAGCAAATATAAATATATACGCTTTTTGTGCACCTGCATGTGCAATCATTGACTTGTTAATGCTCACGTTCATATCTGCCATCAACCAGCCTTCTCTCTTTACATCGCTTTTAGCATTTACCACTGAAAGAAATATATATAGCCAGCTTACATAAAAAAATAGACCACTAAACCTGACTACCCAGGTTTCATATCGAGGGCAGAGTAAAGTCTGATCCAGATGATAGATAGATACTGCAGGGCTGCCAACTCTCACATATTCAGCATGAGACCATAGACTGTTTATAAAGCATTGACACTTTTCTCACGCCACACATACATTTTCTCACGTGTCAAAAGCATCCCCAACTTAAAACGACAATAGTAGGATATTGCCGATTTTGTAAAAGCTCTGTGTGCCTTTGTGTTTGTGCTCTGGAAAGAATCAAAAGATTCTATTTAAAATGTGTTTTCATAGCACTGAGCAATGCAGAAAATCACAGACATAGGGCCTACCTGTTGATTTCTTGCACAATTGTGACCAGCCTTTGCGTTCACTCACCTCTAAATGCTTGATTTTTACCCCTGCATGCTCGCAAATCCAATTTTAATTTCAGTGTGTGCTTTATTAGCCTGACAACTGTTACAATGTATTACCAAAGCATAGTTTACATTGGATCTAGAACAGATAGGCCTATATAGGAAATTTAAAAAATAAATAAAAATGTACAATAATAATACATTTAAAAAATAAAACAAATCAACCTTTTAGAATTCTATAAACACGTTAGAATTCAGTCTCACTGTAAAAGGAACTTTGTGAGTTTGTACCGAAGTGACACCTTTTTAGTCATTATTAAGTAAGGGCTATATTCACGCACTTTATAGGCTAAATATAGCTAATCCCTTCAGAATTTGAATAAAAGTTTTGTTTTTCGTGCTGCTAACGGCCACATAAACCTGTACAAGCAGCAAGGTTTCGGGAGGGATTCATTTTCGAATGGGAGAAAAAAAAAATCTCACAACAGACGTTCAAGCAATGCATACTAATAGATTAATAGAAAAATATTTGAATTATTATTATTATTTATTTTTTTAAATGCGGTTGCAATTATTTATAAAAGTAATGATTAGTGAATCTGGCAGTTCTTAACTGTACATTGCTATTCTTGTTGTGGTAAAAAGTTAATAGTTGTGCAACAGTTATTTTACATAATTCTATGATAAAACACAGTAGGCTACCATCATGACATTAATCCAAATATCAAACAAAACTCTCCTGGCAGGCGTTTTATATAGGCCTATATATATTTTTGAACTCCAAGTTAGCAGCCTTGATGACACATGTAAGTGTGCAAAAGGCCTACATACTACAAGTAGACATGTGTAGACAAAGTGCATGTAAGTAATTTGACATTACTTTTTACACGGGTTTTATCTTCGTTGCGATGATGTATGAGCTCTCTAACTTGAATCAACTGATTAGATGCAGAAACTAAAAATCCACCTATACTGAGAAATACGATCTAAACAACAAACCGCAGTGAATCTCTCTCCAGCACAGCTTGAGTTTGCAGTGAAGTATCTTACCTGACAGCCAGGTATGACCTTCCCATGCTGCTCCTGCATGTGTCCGTCAGTTCGTTTGGCCTTTAAGTATAAAGCTTATCTCTGTGTCTCGCGCTCTTGACTGACTCGTGCAGGAAACTAACTGAACGCACGCGCCCTGAGGCGCGAGGACTCGGAACAGAAGTAGCGTGACTTTTATGGTTAAATTATATTTGAACCCACACCCACTATCTCCTTAGCTCTTTATGTCTCAGTTGTTTCGGTGTGTTTTATTGGCTTGTCAAAACTAGCCTGTGACGTTGATGTGCAATAGGCAGAGATGTTTCAAAGCCCCAAAACACAACGTTTTCACAGTTTGCACTACACACACTGTACACATGTGCACAATACAAAATACAAGGTCAAACACACCTTAATACATACAACAGGCAACAAAACCCATCTGTAAGCGAGCAGGTGTGTGTGTGTGTGTGTGCAAGCATATCAACCTAAGAATTTCTATAAAAGTAATAGTAAGAACAACCAATAATAACAACAACAACAACAATAATAATACTTAACACAAAAAGGGAGAATGACAATAATTGCAGTAATTGTATAGTTAGCAGTAACAATACTAATGCCATCTGCACTACAACAACTAATAATAATAACAATATTACTAATAATAAAAATAAAACTAACCATAGTAATATTAAATTATTATATTTAAGGCCAGTACCCACCCACATGCCTCGCTTACCTTGTGTGTGTGTGTGTGTCTGTGTGCTTCTTTTTTTGTGTGATGTGAGTCAACTAATGTGTGATGCATTAAAAAAAACATTAGACTGACTAGGACAAAGGCCAGGCCACTTATTCTGTGTCCTGTGCATTCCTTATTAAACATTTAATAGATGTGTATGCATCTTTGCTAATATGTGATACATTAAAAATTTGAGGCATGCTTATAACTTTGAATAGGGTGCAAACAATGAGCTGTAGCTCACAAGTAAATTCACTCTTAAAAATAAAGATTATTATTTTAAGTAGTCAACAAGTAAATTTAGAAAATGAGCATGTTTAAATAATATAATATGAATAATGAAAATAATTTAAATATTAAAATCAGTTCCTTTGCATTCAGTGTACACTGAATAGTTATAATTACCAAAAACAAGAATCCATTTGATTTCTTGTAATATAAATGATAAAATTAATGTGCCCTCGGCTGATAAAAGACATTGTAAGATGCATTAAAACATTAGATGTGACTTGCAAACTGAACTGTACGTTGCAGCTAACATTATTAAGGACCATGCAACAGCCATCAACCTTTTTAGTGTAGAGCCTTCAACAAACAAAAAATAGCTCATCAATGCCCTCCTCTGGTCTGACGCCCTGCATGGCCGAATGCTCAGCTGTAGAAATGACAGCCCTGCATGGCCAAAAGGTTCTTTCACCACAAAGGTGAACACTCGAAAGGTTTAGACATGGAACCATTTAGACAAAAAGGTTCTTCTATGGCATCGTGAAGCACCTTTATTTTTAAGAGCAAATGTTGATTTTTATTCTATCCAGGTGCAGTGTTTTTCTTTAGTCTTACCTAGAATAAATTGTTCATACTGTGTAGGTGTTAAATGCGCACCATATGAGATCATCTGTCAAATCTGATCACTAAAACCCCAATGTTCACATCAAAAGGTAAAAGGCTCGTCAGTTATGAAAAATCCCCAAGAATCCCCTAAAAATCTGAATACAAAATGAATATCACCATACTATTTGACATTTCTGTGACACATTTTAGTGTCGGTATCAGTGCAACAACATCATAAAAAAACACTTATGTTAAACAAAACTTCTCTTATTGAATACATTTTCATTAATGTTATAAAAAACCAAGCTTCCAACTATTCAGTATCATCAATGTTGGAAATCACCATGCTGCTTACTATTTTGTAAAACAGTTAAGACTTACTGCAAATGTATTTTTAAACATATTTAACCCTCACATTGGTGTTACAATGTTAAAAATGTTGTGGAAAGAGCTCACAGGAAAATGCTGCTCAATTGTGCGCAAGACAAGTTTTTTTTCCTTGAAGTTACATTAGGAAAAAAAATAAATAAATAGTATTGCTTTTAGTCCTCATGAAATAAGCCACTTTTGATTAATAAATGGTAAACTCAAGATAGAGAGGAGTTAAAAGCTTTTTGCAAGTCATTTTTAATGACCCAGTAATTAGACATACATCTGTTAAACAACCAATTAATACAAGTATACAGTACATAACATAGAATTAAGTAAACTTGAATAGCCACTTAAGATTGGTGCCATTACTATAAACAAGTGATTTTAAAGATGTATTTAAAAGGTTTCATTCCAATAGTATTTAACAGCAGTTCCTTTGCATTCAGCACCCACTGAACAGTTATAATTACCAAAACAGAAGTCACTTTGCTCTCCTGCAATATACTGGTATAATATGTATAAGATAGCAATATAAGATGCATTAATATGCGAAAGTAGTAGCTGCAACTTCAGCTACTCACAAACAGACAGACACAAAAGCCATTTTTAATATTTTATTTGAGGACCATGCAATGGCCATGAATGGCCCTTGACATTTTTACAAGTGTTGATCCTTCATTACCTCTACAGTACAAAATAACTTTAAGTTACTAAAAAAAGAAAAATACATCTAACGAAAAAGAGAGGGAGGGGGAAAAAAAATTAAAATAAAAATCCTGCACAGCAGACTCTGGGACACTTGTGACGGCATGTACATTTTACAACCTGCTCTGAAGAAATAAAGTTACATGAACGGAACAGTTAAAGATTCAGATTAGCAAATGAAGTGGTGTTTACTGAGGGAATGTGGGAGGAGCCATGGGGAACGGCATGGACTGTGGCATCTGTTGGGGGTTGAAGGGGAATGGTGGAGGGTGGTTCATGCCGTTCTGGACGGCCCCTTGGTTGGGAGCAAACTGCTGGTTCTGATAGCCTTGGTTTCCGTACCCACCAGACTGATTGCCGAAGTTACCCTGTCCGTTATTGCTATAACCCCCGCTAAAGCTGCTACTGCTGCTGCTATTGTAACCGCTAGATCCGTTTTGAGTTTTGTTTCCAAACACCTTCTTCTGCCCGTAAGAGTCACCGTTGCGGTTATCCTGGCCGTAGCTGTTGAAGTCCCGCCTGCCGCCAGAGTGGCGATCCCGGCGGTCATCCCTATACCCTCCACCTCGACCACCCCTGGAACGACCTGGAAGAGAAACCGGAGTTAAACCGGAATTTGAGAACAGATTAGAACCAAGTAAAAAAGCTGCACCCTTAAACAGAGATTATGAAGGACAAAATTGGCTGAGGGTAAAGCACAGCTCTTGTATCTCACCAATTGGATTTACCTCCTCTGTCTTCAGCCATCTGGATGAGCTTGGGGTTTATGGCTTGGTTGGCCTCGCGGAGGACAGAGACGAGGTCGTGAGCCTGTTTCATGTTGTTGGGCGTAAAGAAAGTGTAGGCCGTGCCGGTTTTCTGACTGCGAGCCGTACGGCCAATGCGGTGAATGTAGTCCTCGGAATTGTTGGGGTAGTCATAGTTAATGACAAATTTGACGTCCTCCACATCTGTTAAGAGAAAACGGACGCGCCATGGCAGGAGTAGAGGAGTGCGGGTGCACACCGCCATAGCAGCGAAGATAGGAGGCATTAGCAAGGGAAACAATGAACGATAGGTCATCGACTTACCAATCTCATCAAATAAAAGCTACAAAAAAAAAAAAAAAAAAAAAAAAAAAAAAAAAGGATCCAAAGGACAATTTACAATGTCCTCTATTAAAAGCGACAGGACAAACTGCTGCATCTTGCCAAGACTCAACTCGCTCAAAAAACGAGACCGATTAAGGGTCTTAAATTTAAGGCTGACGCAAGCTTTTCCAACCAACCGGTGCTCACTTGAAAGAAAAATATGACTCTCTTTGGCAGGACTCGACATGACTGAAGCCAGCAAAAGGAGGGCACGCATCGACCAGCCGGGTAATCGCATTCAGTGCGGAGGCATGTAGATTAAAGCAACTGCTCTCGATGGAAAAACGCTCAAATTTTCATAAAACGCACTTCCTTTGGAGAAAACTCCCAGTCCTTAAACTTAAAAGTTCAACAGTTCAAGCTGTTGCGCGAGAGCAGATGAGAGCAGGACGCAAGTGCAACCACTCAACGGCAAAGCACTCCTCCGTGGTATGCCGCCCCTTGGATTAGACCCCAATCACGGAGCTCCGAACACCTCTGAATGCAATTTGATTGGCTGGCAGACGAGTAGAACTCCACAGAGGAGCTCCTTAACCCCTCCTGGTGAACCTGGACGCGTCATGCCAAGGTCCTGCCTCCAAGACTCCACCTTCAGGTGAGAGGGGCTCAGAAAGGCACAGCAGTTAAAAGGAAACGGCAGAACTGTATAGTATAGTAAACAATATGAAGTGATAAAGGACAGATTAAGGAGGAATAACAAACCTAGTCCTCTGGAGGCAACATCTGTGGCAATGAGGATGGGCGCTTTGCCGTATTTGAATTCTGTTGAGGTAAGAAAGCGAGAAAGTCAAATCATGCAAATTAACCAAAACGGCATCAATGAGCCAAGACCTTCAAGGAGAACGCATACCATTGAGCACCCAGTCTCTTTCCTGCTGGCTCTTGTCTCCATGGATGCCCATTGCTGGCCACCTGCAACAAGAAAACCCAATGAATTCCCTCCGTTTCAGACCCAAATGAAGCAATCGTGACACAGCGAAGCAAAACATGTCATCTTACCCATCCCTGCGCATCCTCCTGGTGAGATCGTCACACCTTTTCTTGGTCTCCACAAAAATAATGGTCTTGTTCTCCTTCTCGCTCATGATTTCCTCCAGCAGGCGCATCAGTCTGAAAAGTGGAGAGAAAAAAATAAAAAAAAGCAGGTTCGTCAGCAGGCATTCTCTTACACAACTAACAAAACCAAACTTTTAATGTTCACAGCACTCACTTGTCTTCCTTTTCACCATCGTTGCAAACGTCGACAATCTGTAGGATGTTGTGGTTGGCACTGAGCTGCAGAGCACCAACGTTGATCTGTACATAGTCCTTCAGGAAGTCCTCAGCCAGCTGCCTCACCTCTTTGGGCCACGTAGCGCTCCACATGAGAGTCTGTCGGTCCGGCTACAGGAGAAAACGGTAAAAAAAGCTGAGTTTTTTTTTTTTTGAAAGAAACGGCACATTAAAAATAAATAATAAAAAAAAAAAAAAAAAATAATCAAAATAAAAACACGATTTCTACCAATAATAATAATAATAATAATAATGCATACTCTAATTTGGTCCACGATTTTTCGGATCTGAGGTTCAAATCCCATGTCAAGCATCCTGTCAGCTTCGTCAAGCACAAGATATGTGCATCTGCGCAGATTTGTCTTTCCAACTTCAAGGAAATCGATAAGTCTTCCAGGTGTGGCGATGCAAATCTCGACACCTGACAACAGCGATGGAAAAGTCAGACATTTACCACACAACTAAAAAGCATTTCAAAGAGACTCAAGCTTTGTTCCACTCGTACCCCTTTCCAGGTCCCGGATCTGTGGTCCTTTGGGAGCACCTCCATAGATGCAGGTGGACTTGAGACGAGAAGCTTTGCCGTACTCTGCCGCCACCTGCTGGACCTGCTGCGCCAATTCACGGGTGGGAGCCAACACCAAGCACTAAAGGGATAAAAACCATCCGATTGAAGCACTGATTTCAAGACAAAGATGGAGATTTATCCTTGACAGGCTGTTGAACTTACAATGGGACCGTCTCCACGCTCAAGGAATGGTTGGTGGTTTATGTGAACAATACCAGGAAGCAGATACTGTAGAAAAAAAAAATAAAAGATTCATTAAAACCAGTTCAAATGAGTCACAGCCAGACAATTTACATCAGGATGGTTGAAAGGCATCATACTGAGAGAGTTTTTCCAGAGCCGGTCTGTGCAATGCCGACCATATCTTTGCCACTCAGTGCAACTGGCCACCCCTG
The DNA here is from genome assembly GCF_018340385.1 of Cyprinus carpio. Classification (NCBI taxonomy): domain Eukaryota; kingdom Metazoa; phylum Chordata; class Actinopteri; order Cypriniformes; family Cyprinidae; genus Cyprinus; species Cyprinus carpio. The sequence goes on along the minus strand of NC_056599.1, from coordinate 29,261,308 downwards.
AGCTTGGATGGGAGTTGGATCGGTCCAGTTCTGTTTACTGATAACATCCATCACGTAGTCTACAAAAAAATAAAAAACAGGGGTTAGTTTAACCTTGCAGAGCTCAATATTCAATTTTAAAATAAGACACTTTGATTAACTTACTTGGAAAGTTAGCTTCATGGAACTTCACAATGGGTTTGGGACCGTCTCGACCCTTCACTGTGATCTCCTTGCTTCTCCTGTAGTGTTCAACTTCTTGCTGCAATAAAAAGGACAAAACACATCTTTAAAAGCTCTAAATGACAAGAACACACACAGAGAGCGTGAGTTTACTTACAGCCGTCCTCCGAGCAACGTCAGGATGCTCCTGGTAGAAGTTCTTCTCAAACTTGGGGAGCTCATCCAGGTTCCAGTGTTTTTTCCGCAGACGGTCACCAGGATTCCCAAACTTCTTGCCCTGGGGAGGTCCGCCTCTGCTGCCTCCAAAGCGTGGGGGGCCACTGCTGTAACTATTCGTAGATAAACCAAACATTTTAGAATATTGAGGCTCAACGACAATTAGTTGGCCAACATTTCTGTGTATATAGGTCAAAAAGTACCATAGAATCGGCCATGGTATTAATATGGCACCATTTCGTTGGTTTGGTGGGAACATGGTTTTGGGAAGAGCCCCAAAAAACAAAGAAATTATGTGTAGGACAATTACAAACCAAGAAACTGGTAGCGCCGTAATACAGTAACGTGTCGGGTGGCATTGTCATGACACTTTGGGTAAATACACCATACAGCTATGTCGCATACCATTGGTTTAACGGGTCTAAAAAAAACATGGTACATGTACACTTGTACCCATCCTCAAACAAAAAAATCACGAAAGGTCAGTTAAGCAGAAGTCAAAAGGTCTGAATAACCGATGACACAAGCTCAGGTTTCGATTCTCATCGGTTGTTCTTGTCTGCGCCACGTTTTAACGCCGCTGCCATTTTATTTCTTACCGGCAGGAGACAAAGAGGAAAAACCCGGCCGGCATTTTAAAACAGCACAGCCACATGGGCCGACGAGGCCTTCAAACGATCAAAATCGACGAGATTTATGTTGAATTCCAAATAAACGTGACTTTTTCGACGTTTAAGATGCGTTTTACACGTTAGAATAACAAACACACTTTTTCCCGCACGATTTCTGTCGTGTTAACGGACACGCACCGACTCATCCGCCTAATAACCCAACACCCTCGATTATATTTGATCTCACAGCAAGCACGAGGCTGAAATGATTCGTTTCGTCGGTAAAAACAACCGGTCAAGCGCCGCTTAATTACGAAAACCGCATCGATTATTATTTTAAATGATCACAACTCTTTCATCGACAAAAAAACATCCATCTTACCCTCTGTCGCGACCGCGGTCTCTGTCTGAATATCCAGGCATGTTGTATTCTGAAATTATAAATTAAAAATTAAATAACCGGACGTTTTATGCTCAGTCTCGCGCAGTGATGTGCTGGTGAACGTCGAGCACAGCGTGTACTCAACGGATTTTATAGGAAGAGGAAGTGACTTCCGGAAAGCCGCTGACGTCTTTGTGACGTCCAGGCGCCGCGCATGCGCGTTTGGAGATTAATGGGTGTTAACTCCTCACAACATATTGGGAGGGTCTAATGATTATGTTAAGATAGCGGTATCAGATATTGGTTATACATATTCATATCTCATTGTATTTATATTGACCTTATATATATAATACAATGGCACATGCCCCCCGAAAAGGCAGTATGATCCCACTTTTTTGCATTAGTGAACAGTACTATTTAATAACAATGCAAAATTGTGCCTTTGGATCGAAGCCATAACCAAAGAGTTATTTCTGTGCCTTATTCATAAACGCAGAACTGCTAGTTTAGAAACCTGTGAGAATCTCCAGTGGTTTGAAAATTCTAATTCTATCCGAGGTTTTAGAACAACACATTCCACAGCGTTTTGTGGACAAATATAGACGACTAAAATCATTTAAATGTATTTATTTATAATTATAGCTGTTTGAGAGAATGAACAAAGCAGGAGCTGCAATTCTAGACAAAGAAAATGCTCAGATATATAATAGTTCCAATAGGTTTAAGCCTTTTTCAGCTTTTAAAACTTCCCATGAGTTAGTTTTGAGGACGCAGATGTGTGTAGAGAGTAAATACAGCATGAATGTTCAAACTTGTGACTGGTAATTTAAGTAATGGAGTAGACGTCTATGTAGTGATCCAGCACTCTATTGGCAATGCTCTGGTTTTGGGTTCCATTACCTTGTTTAAATGGTAAAAGTTACCATACTGTCTTTAGATTTGGTCAAATTGAGTCGGACACCTAGAAAACTTGTTAATAGGGGGATATTTTCACCTACCCCCACTTTTGAAGAGCGAGAGATCAAATTCTTTCTAATTCTAATAGGGGCATCTGCCCCCCTTTGTGCCAAGATGATGCTTAGCAGCCCACCTTGGTGTCACAAAAGGATTGTGAAGCACTGTGATACTCTTTTGCCACACTACTGAACCCAATGCCCAGTATTTGCAATCAAGTTAATGCAAGAATATGGTAAATACATGATGTAACCCATGAAGACACAGAATCACAGTGATAGAAATGATCCCCTCTTTAACTCAATCACTGAAACGGTTGGTTGACGTATCAGTGAAAAAACAGTTAAAACGGTATATTTTATGGATGATTTGGACAGAGTCATACAGAAGCAGGCGGCCACAGTGATCCCATCAGGAAGGCACGTTTAATCAGATCTAATTACACACAAAAATAAAACACTCTTACAAAAAATGATAGTGTGTGTTACATTTAGCAAATTGCACCGGTCAGCTATGAAAGTTAAAAGTGTTGCTAGTAAATCATGCTGTAAAGGAACGACCCTCTCAAAGAGTAAAATCAACAGGGCATCCAGTCCATATGGAGGTCTACTTAACTATACAAATAAAAAAACATTAAAAGAAGAGAAGACGAAGAGATCTTTATGTGTGCACCAGATTTAAATGAAATATATAATCATTCAGTCCATAAAGAGTTTGGTAAATATATATATATATATATATATATATATATATATATATATATATATATATATATATATATAGCCATTTGCCTATTATGTACAGCCATTATATAGTGTGTGTGTGTGTGTGTGTGTGCAAATTGTATTTTTTTAATTTCAAATCAAATTAAATTAAAGATTAATGACAGTCAGTGACCCACATATATGAACAATATTCTATAACTATACAAAGCACCATCTCCGAATATTTAACTGATCCATCCAGAGGCTTTTTTATTTTGTTTCGTTTTTTTTTCTTTCACACTCAAATTTATAAAAAAGTAACAAAAGATGTGTAGCTCATTTTCAGCGAATGCAAACTCTTAACAACAGTCCATGGTCATAGAGGATTGCTATAGACAGGCAGCATCTCAGAAACATTCAACTATATATATATATATATATATTAGAAAACTGCATTTGTTTATTTATGCAGTTTCTTTTAATAATCCTGAAGGAACAGGTTTTCAAGCTGTGCATTTGGGAGGCTTACAAAGAGCACACAAGACATGCTTCGGTTGTTTTCTGCTAGATTTACACCTAAAGCTGATGTATTTCTATAAAAGATAGAATTGTTTCTTGTTCTTTAGTACAGCGATCCTCCTTTCAGTTCGTCTGTAAAGCTCACTGAAGACCAGAGACATTTTTCATGGTAAAAAAAAATCTGTAAATTGGTACTACAATGGGTTAATAATAAATTACAAAAATAAGAAGCAATACAGAAACTTCTCTCCCTTGATTTCCATGAGGGGTAAACAGCTGCATTTCTTCTTTTTGGAAATAATCATCATAATAATAATTCTAATAAAAAACAGGCCCAAAAATAAATGGGAACAATATAATGAGAAGGTATGAAATGGAAGACACATCTCATTAACATGCTTATACATATGCATAATTTTTAAATCTATTAAAGGGTTCGATTGACATCGGAGACGGATTAGAATACAGTTTACCAAAAAGTTGACACCAGTAATGCAACACATTAAAAAGATTTTCTTCACAATGTTTTCCAAAAAAAAAAAAAAAGATGGAATTTGAACATTCAAAGCAAGCCAAAGCCAACCTCACTGAAGCCTTTTCAATGGGCTCAACTTCATTTTCTGCTCTGGAAACATCGGCAACGGTTCCTGTGACGTGCCAATATATTATATCTGTATAGTTTTACTCTTTTAACCTCTTCCTCTCACGCCTCTCATATAAAAATAAAGCTAGACTACCTACCTACCTAAGAATTCATGTATTGGTTCGTTCACTTTCAACAAGCTTATAAGTCAGTCTGCGGATGACACCAGTCTTGAGGAACGGAGCACAGGTAGTCAAGATGGCGTCTGGTGTAGGGCAGCCCAGAAGAGGCCCGTGGAGCCAAGTTCCTTGATCGAAAGGAATTCATCTCGTGGCTTGCTAAGGTCCAAGCGGGCCGAAGATCAGCACCCTGTGATCTTCCTCTCGTCTAGTCTTCGGTGAGGACAGTAGTGCTTCTGCGTTATCGCTCTTGCTCTGCGTGCCCCTCTAAACTCCGGCCTCTCCTAAAGTCTAGTCTGTGAAAATGCTACATGAAATACTGTTAATATGTTATCTTAATGCTAAAAATCAAGGTATGGACTTGAAAACAAAAAGAAGAAGAGGAGGTTCCAAAATAGTAAGTAAAAGAGTTACTAGCAGCTGAAAAGATCTGTTGTTTTTTCTCTTCTTTTCGAATAATGCAGAAAGATCTGTGTAGCAGCATCAGGCGTGGAGTGCTGCGGTATAATCCGGCCGAGCTCCTCGTGAGGCCCACACGTCTGCCGGCTGACTGACAGGTCTGTCCCGCCTGGAGAAAGGTTCCTCTGCGAGCGCCGGCGGCGGATGATCATTCCACAGCGAAGCCGCAGGTCTCCTCGATGGCCGTCAGCAGCTTGTCGTAGAGTTTGTCGTAGCTCTCGTACGGAGGAATGTCGATGCGGTTGAAGCTGAGCCGAAATTAGAACAAAATGAATAGTGGTGCAGAAAATAGTTTGTACTAGTGATAGCCTGATTAACTGACTAATATATCTTATTATTATTGTATATTGGTAACCATTTAACACAAGCATTAGCCGTTCATTGCTGCTTTGTTAGCACATAATGCACTTTTTCTGTTTTAAAATATTTATACACTACCGTTAAAAAAATTGGGGTCAGTTAAAATCTGTTATGCTCACCAAGGCTGCATTCATTGGATGAAAATACAGTAAAAACAGTAATATTGTGAAATATTATTACCAAAAATTTAAATGAACAGTTTTCTATTTTAATATATTTTAAGATGTAAGCCGAACTTTCAGCATCATTACTCCAGTGTCACATGATCCTTCAAAAATCATAATAATATGCTGATTTTGTGTTCAAGAAACATTTTTGTTATTATTAATGTTGAAAACAGTTGTGTTTCTTAATATGTTTGTGGAAACAGTTTTTCAGCATTATTTTATGAACAGAAATTTCAAAAGAATAGCATGTAATTAAATAGGGAATCTTCTATAACATTAGAAATGTATCTATAGTCACTTCTAAACAGTTTAATGTACATTTGCTGAATAACAGTAATAGTTTCCTTTCTTTTACAAAATCTTATTAATAGCCATTTCTTTTCATGGTAGTGCATAATATTTTAAATATTTCTGAAATTTAATAAAAGGAAATAATATCATAAAATGAAAAATAAATACAAAAGTGCATCTCTATACTATATATATATACACAGCAATAATATATATATATATACTATATAGTATATTTTATATATATATATACACAGCAATAATGAATTTGCTGAATAAAAGTATTCATTTTCTTCTAACATTTTAATGGTAGTGTATAATATTTTAAATATAAATATGCAAAAATTCAGTTCTCTTATTAAATTGTGCAATATCAGTAATATATTGTGTATGTGTATGTATATATATATATATATATATATAGTATATATATATATATATATATATATATATATAGACTGACTGTTGGACTACAACTGCTCTCTAAATACTGGCACTGTCCTTTGAAAAAAGTGTGTGCATTTATCATTAGTCTATGGATATGTCCTCACCAAGTGTGTGCTTTGGGCAGGTTGTTGGTGCTGGCGTCGATCTGATGGATGGTGAAGAGACGTGGTCCAGCAGCACCTGGATCATACAGCGTTTCAGAGCAAACATATGTATGATTATGCTTTCTAGATCCTGAATGAGAAACTCATGCTAAAGGACATCAGGTACCTTGCAGGGCTTTGAATCCTTGCAGTGGGACTCTGGAGGAGCCGGTGACGAACTGCAGCAGTCTGGCTCTCCTCTCCTCATCATACGACTCCACGGCCCGCCAGAACCACTTCACGATGTTACTGTCAGCCGTGCAGTGCTTCAGACGGGTGTTTGACTTCCAGTCGTTGATGTCGATCTTCCCGAGTCCACACACAATAAGCTGAAATTGAGACACACTTGAATCATTAGCCATGCTCTGATATTACACATTTATCAAGACTAAGTCGAGTGGATTGCCTGGTTGAAGTGGATTTATGTTCCTTGAAGTGAGTTTTCATACCTCCAACTCTTTCTCATCAAACGCCTTGAGTAGGTGTTGTGGGATGACCTCATTAAAGCCTTTCTGCAGGGCCAGAAACTGAGCCTCGATGCCCCTCAGGAACCGCCAGTTCACATACAGCCTGTGTTTAAACACCAACAAGACACTTAGGCTATGTTGACTGCCAGAAAAAAAATATATGATTTTTTTTTTGCATATCCAGATATTATCCAGATGGGTTTTTGAAAGTCTAGACAGCAAAAAAACATGCAAATTAGATTTTTTTTTCTCCAAATCTGATTCAAGCCACATTTGAAGGTGGTTTGAATGAAATGTGATTCCAATCAGATTTTTACAGATGCCTCTCAGTCTGGATGCTCTGGCTGCTCAAATCAGATTTCAAATAATCTTTTGCATCACTCTTAACATGACACGCAACGATCAAAACTTGGGACAGAAATGCCGGAATCATTCATGCAGTATTCAAAGAAGGAGAAGCCGACCGTGACTACAAAACAGAACATCACACTGTGTACTAGTCTACTAATTTGTTTTGAGGGAGATGATGCACCTGCACTTTTCCTTCATCCATTTTGAAAGCCTCTTTACACATGTGCCCCTGGACCACAAAACCAGTCATAAGGGTCACTTTTTTGAAATTGAGATTTATACATCATCTGAAAGCTTGTATAAGCTTTCCACTGATGTATGGTTTGTCAGGATTTAGGACAATATTTGGCTGAGATGCAACTTTTTGAAAATCTGGAATCTTAGGGTGCAAAAATATCTAAGTATTGAGAAAATCACCTTTAAAGTTGTCCAAATGAAGTTCTTAACAATGCATATTACTAATCAAAAATTAAGTTTTAATATATTTACGGTGAAAATTTACAAAATATCTTGTGATCTTTACTTAATATCCTAATGATTTTTGGCATAAAAGAAAAATCAATAATTTTGACCCATACGATGTATTTTTGGCTATTGCTACAGATATACCAGTTTTATTTATGACTGGTTTTGTGCTCCAGGGTCACATATTTGGGTACGCCTACATCATTACCAAAGCAACCTATGCAGAGAGGAAGGTTGTGTCGCACAAATCTGCTTTGATCACTTTCAATTAATAGTGTTGCCTGAAAAGACCTGGGGCCGGATTCACGAAACATTCTTAAGAAGAAATTTCTTCTTAACTGCCGTTTTCTTCTTAAATTTTCACATTAGAAAAAAGTTAAGAATGTTTTGTATTCCCAAAAAATCAATCTTAAGAATATTCTTATCTTTTTTCTTAAGATTGTTCTTAAGACAAAACCTAAGAAGAATTCAAATTCTTGAAAAGAATCTTCTTAAAGATCATTGTAAATAACTTCTTAAATTTAGGACAGCCCCAGACTTGTCTCAAATCCCAAACAGTAAGAATTATTTAATTAATTTATTGGGTTATTTCAAATTAATTGTTATATTTAAGCATTACAACAACAGCTACATATAATACATAGTAGGACTAGGGATGTGTACGAGTTTACTGAAGTGACAGCGATGACTGTTTATGTAAACATGATCGGTCATTATGATTAGCCTATGTGTGACGCTACCTTTTGCTGACTTCAAAACTCAGTAGCAACTCTAAAACGAGTCAGATAGGAAGCTTTAACTGAACGCTTTTAATTTTAGCTTATAAATACAACATAATCTTTGGCAGTATTTAGCACATATGAACGTGCAGGACACATTTGCTGTAGAAGTGCGGACACACATAGGCCTACCGGAAGCGTTCACTCAGATGAGAGCGCAAAAACAGCACAAAAATGAATGAAACATTGCTGCAGCTTGAGACAGGCTATTTTAAAAGTAACTGTTCAAAACCACGGCGCATTAAACACGTGAAGCTGAGCGCCAGTCAAAGTCGTGACGACAATAGTGTGCATGCTTATTATGATTATTAGGATAATCTGCAGGAAGCACAAAAAGACAATAGTGTGATTTTATCAGTGCGTCATGTATTTATTCAGATAACGGCTGCTATTTTCTTCTTAAGAAAAAAAAATAAGATGTTCTTAAGAATATATTTGAGAACGTATTAAGAATTTTTCAAGAATTGCACTTAAGAACATTCTTACGAACTTCGTGGAATTTATCTTAAGAAATTTCTTAATTTATTTCTTAAAAAGATTTTCGTGAATCCGGCCCCTGATGTGAGGAAAATCAGATTTGCCTGCAGCCTGAACAGCCATAATGACATCAGCAGAGACACATTAGACAGGGAGGAGGAAGGTGTTCAGAGACAAAAGTCCACACTCACCTCACATACTCCTTCTTGGTGTCCTGGGTGACAGGGATGCTCTTGCCATTGGGTTTGAGCTCGTGTTGAATGATCTCTCCATATGCATTGTGTTCGACACAGAACGTGTGGTCCAACACCCCAGTGATGTCATTCTCTCTAAACACAGACAACAGAATTTTTAAAATTATTATTAGATTAATTATGCATGCTATCTATCTATCTATCTATCTATCTATCTATCTATCTATCTATCTATCTATATATATATATATATATATATGTGTGTGTGTGTGTGTGTGTGTGTGTGTGTGTGTGTGTGTATTTATTCTATTTAATATATAATTTGAAGTTAATTCATTTTTATACTAATTGCATGATTTCATTAATTGCAGGACTAATTTGAGTGAGCTAATAAAGACAAAATTATTATCAGTTATAGTTTAAGTAAAAATAATACATTCCTTTCCTTCAACATTAATAAATGAAATGTTAAGGTTTGTTTTTTGTCATCTTTTTATATATCTAAGCCAACATAAACTCTCTGGATCCACTTTAATCCCATCTTGAAAGCAGAAAATGTGTTTTGCAATTCAACATGAACACACTAAGTACCTAACAATTACATTTTTTTGATGCAAGTTTATAGTAAAGACACCTAATTATTATAACATAGACACTCTTTTGCTGGAAATACAGTTAGAGTAATACTTGTATAACAGTTATTTTGGTGTGTGTATGTAACACAGTTGTATAGACTGATGTATGAAGCACACTGACAGGATCCAGACGAGGCTGTTGTGGAGATCTGGATCCACTGACTCCATGTCGTCCAGAGTGATGGGTTTCCCCAGCAACTGCTTGTAGAAGGGCAGAGTGAAGCCTCCGTCTATGTAGTGCCCGTGGAAAACAGCCATTCCCATAATCCTCCCCACAAAGTGGAAATAAGACAAATGCTCCTAAAAACATAAACAAATAAAAAGAAATGAGTGCTTTTTGGAAAATCAAGCATTTGTCGGAGTAAATGGGAAGCTCATGAGGAAGATCAAGGTCCACTTACCGGATTGACGGCAGAGTCCGGGTTGATCTGTAGCGTGTAGATGTCATCTCGTGAATACTGGAACAGTCCGTAGTATGGATTTAACATCTCATGCGACAGCAAGTACAACCACTCCCTATGACACAAACACACGCAACAGCACAAATTATTGACAGACATTCAATCTACCATGGCCTACTTTGACACTGTTATACTCTAGACAAGTGTTAGAAGACAGCATAGATGGACACACACTTTACTGTATTGTGAGAAAAAACAGCATTGTGACATAACCCAATTTACTTCCCTATGTGATACATTGTATTTTTATTCATAATAAAAAATAAACGCAATAAGATAATATTAAAAAATGGTATGCCAGGAGTTGATTTTATCCTTCTGGAACTGATTGAATTGTAAAAAAAACAAAAAAAAAAATAACACCTGGTTCAAGAAAGTGAAGAAAGCTTCATATTATTTAAAAGTAAATTTTCCTTCAAATTACAAAGACGTGTTTTTCTGTTGAATAATGTTCACAGATAAATCATTCACAATTAATGTCTTAAGTAAGAAAACGGGGCAAATTTTGATTTCATGCTCAGCTTTAAGTTTTGTGTCTCATACCTAGCGACTCCACCATAGTCGAGACCCTCCTCTCCTCTGAACTTGACCATCAACCTCTTCCACAGGTCCTTCGGCCTCATCTTCATCACCTGCCGGTATGACTCCTGAGGAAACAGCCGAGATGTGGTGTTGAAATGTAAGAAAGAGTACGGAAAGCTCATAAGAATGCAAGTCATCCGTATGCTCATAATTAAGATGACAAGTTCACACTAAGGGCGTTGAAACTAGTTTCAGACTTATTTAGCTTTAAATAACTGTCAAGTGAAATAAACTATTTTCTTCGAGTACATGCCTGTTTTTATTGCTACATTTTTTGTTTTCATTTTTATTTCAGTTTTTGTTAAATTTTAGTCATTTTGGTGCGTTTTCTTGTCATTTTTATTATTTTATTTAAACTATTTTAATGTCTATATATTTTTATATTTTGACTACTAATGATTATTTTAATTATTTTTTATTGTTTTAGTAAATCAAGTTAAACTAAATAAAAATGTTTCCTTGCCAACTAGCTGAAATAAAATAAGTTTAAGTGTTTTATTTCAGTTTGAGACAACAAAAGATTTTTAGTTTTTTTTTGGTTTTAGTTTTGGTTGACTATAATAAGCCTGTTTTATGCACAAAACAAAAAAAATAAATAAAACAGAATTATAAATTCTTAAAAATATATTGATACCACTAAAGAATGGTATCGAAAACTAATCAGAGAAAAAAAATATTTATAATAAAAAAAAAATAGGAAATATTTTAGTTAAATATTTTAAAATGGAAACTAAATGAAACTGCTCTACATAAAATGGACTGGCAAATTTCTTCATTGAAAACAAAACTGATCAAAAAAACCTGCCATTTTTTCCCCACCTGATCGTAATTCTGTTTTCTGTAGATCTTTTGATGGCAAGTTTCACTTGATTTGATTCCACAAGATAAACTTCAACTGTGTTAAATGCAACACACAAATCTGCATTGCTTAAGTTAAGCCATTTACGCTGCAACCAGCCCTTGGAGATGTGTCAATTTATTACAGTTGATCTGTCATCTTATGATTTTGCCAACAAACTCAAAAGAACCCAAACTAATGCGAAGGGTTCATATAACCCAATGTTTATGGTCAGACTCGTCCGTGGGGAGAGAGCGCAGCATGTTGGAATGCAGCATCCAGAAATGCCTGTGCGCATCCAGCACAACACCCATAAACACCCTAAAACAGATGACCAAACAGACCAAAAATCACTTCAAGCTGAGCAAAGAGAGAAGGGGGGTATGGATGTTGTTCCAACAGGCCTGAGATGAGGCTCAGAAACGTGTGCAGTACATGTCACACGCGTTAGCTGAACTCAGCATGCTAATGAAGTTTAATGTCATGACTGATGCATTATGGCTTGTGGCTAACATCCAGCAGAGCTCAAAGGCCCTCACAGTAAAGGTTAACCAGGCCTCTGGGCTTGTTAAGCACTATTAAAGCCTCATTCAGACAGACAGGTGTTACTGGTAAAACTAACAACCTCAAACAACAACAAAGTTCCCATCTCAGAGCTGACAACTGAGTCAACATTGATGTGGATATTACTGCCTTGTGACTGGTTGAGAGGAGTATGCGAAACAAAACAAAACAAAACAAATTAAGAACTGTAAGTTTTATTTATTTTGGCCATTTGATTCTTTATTTGATAGACACGCATTAAGGAGAAAATAAAATGCATTTTGGGAAGAGGCAGGGATGGGATGGTAGAAAAAGAGCATTAGGTTGATTTGTGCCACACAAATGATAACTCATGATTATATGAGTGTTAAAACTGCTAAAACTATTTAGTATTTTAGTCTCGTTTTACATTAAAAATATCTAAACATTGTACATTTACTTAAGAAACAAAGTAACAAGATGAATCTAATGAAATTTGGAAAGGTTTATTCTTTTTTTCACCTTTTTGTTTGCCAATGAACATAAAACACTTGTTTGGTTTTTTGGGTTTTTTTTACTTAGATTTACATTTACATTTATGCATTTAGCAGATGCTTTTATCCAAAGCGACTTACCGTGCATTCAGGCTATACATTTTTTTTTACCATGTGTGTTCCCTGGTAATCGAACCCACAAACTTTTTCTCTGCTAATGCAATGCTCTACCACTGAGCCACAGGAACACTAAGATACTTAAGGAATAGACTAAAAAAGACAAAAATACTGAAGATGAAATTATTAGTGTCTCTGATTTAAACATCATTAGCTAAAAGAGCAGTAGAGTTGGTAAGTTAGATTTATTTTCATGAATCAAACCGTCTGTTTCAGTGAGTTGATTCAAAACTCTGATTTAATGATTCATTTGCAACACCACCAAAAAGGTCACAGAAGTCTCTCTTTGATATTTTTCATATATTACAAATGTTTTTGTAATATATCTGTAGGTAAATATTGCTATTCATTACAATGTTTTTGTAGCAAACACAAATAAGATTCAATATTATTCCTAGTGTTCATTTAGAGAAAGACTGTGAAAAACGTGCTGTTATTATTTTAACCGAATTATTAACGTTTCAGTTTTAAAACTAAACATTTTGAATCTACTTGCCTACAACGGTTGTTTGGTTGATATGGTTTTATTCTGATTGAAAAAAATACATAAATATCTACAGTTCAAAAGTTATGTGTTCCCTGTTGTAAAATTAAGAACCAGCATTTATTTGATCAAAAACACAGTAAAAAAATTTATATTTTGAAATATTATCAACAATTTAAAATAACTGTATTCTATTTAAAAAAAATTTAAAATGTAATTTATTCCTGATGATAAAGCTGAATTTTCAGCATCCTCACTCCAGTCTTCAGTGTCACATGATCGTTCAGAAATCATTCTCATTTGATGATTTGATGCTCAAGAAACATTTTTTTATTATCATCAATTTTGGAAACAGCTATGCTGTGTAATATTTTTAACCATTATAAATTTTTTCAGGAGTATTTGATTAATAAAATATGGAAAATAACATTTATTTGAAATAGAAATATTTTGTTATATTATAAATGTCTTTAATGTTCAATGAATCCTTGCTAAATAAAATAATTTCTTTAATAAATAAAGATTTGAAATGAATTTCCTGCAGGTAAAATAATCCAGGGTCTGGTCTCACCTCAAAGATCTCCTCACGCGAGACCTCGATACGGCAGTGTCCCGCCTGCGGCTGCTGCTGGGACAGCTCCTGCCGCAGGATTTTCAGTTTCTGCACCAGATCTCGCTTGTACTTGGGCACCGTGAGACATTCAGGGTCCTCGGGGAGATTTCCGGGAGACATGACAGACTGAGCCTGCTCCTTCAGCTGTCCGGGACGACTGCGGAGTAAGAGAGGGTTAATAAAACGAGATGAAACGTTCTGTCAACATGCACACAAACACTGCAGCCTGACCCCTTCTTCACCTCGATGCCAGAACAGCGTCGCCCTTTTAGTGCCAACTCACAGGTATCTGTCACGCCAGCACCGGACAAAAAAAGAGCTTCCAAATACATCAAGTGAGGACACAAGTTCACTTCACAAGCTCCAACACGGTCCTGAACTGATACAATGCGGAATACACAATCGGCCCAAAACACCACACACTTTTGAACACTTAACAACACACTTAAATGTTTAAACGTCACTGCATTAAATTACTCAGTGTCAAACGATGTAGCATCTGCTAACAAATGCTGCTGCTTGAGCAAAGACTTCAGTGCTAGACAAATAAAGATGGAGTGAGACACATTCTTTAATTCCTCCCGTTCACTTACACTGACACGCAGCAGCTCACTTCTCTCTGCCTGCAGTTTTCCTGCTTCATGCACTGCACTTCTCACTGGCTGCCTGCAGTTTTCCTGCTTCATGCACTGTTTAGGGAACTTACAGTAACTGCTCTAAGATCTGGTTTGAATCTGAATCAATGTAAACACAATCAGTCTAGATGGGTTCTTACTGCTGCTTTGTAAAAACAGCCTGAGATACATTATCCTAACTTTGATGCATGGGTATGACAAATATGCATATCCGAGAAGATACAAAGGGGAAATTTAGTTTAAAACAAGTTTTTAGAAATGTCAGCTAAATTTTTGCAGTAGAGTAACTATATCTATAAGAATTGCATATTTTATATATTTTTGAAAACATTTTTATTAAATAAAACATGTATTCCAGTTAATATCTGTAAAAACTGCATATTTAATATATATATAGACATAACAAGCTTCATGTCATTTACTGAAACACCCAGATAGCACATTTTTGGATCACTTTTTTTGCCATTAGTGACCATTAGTGATGCTTGAAATGCTGGATGTGGATCAAGAGGGTGGATCCATCAAAAGACAACAGCAACTGAAGCATGCACACATGCACAGCCACAATCACCCACCCACCCGAAGCTCCCAGCACGCACTTCAAATTACCGACTGATCGTGAGATCATAAACCCATCAAGGTTGAGAGAAAAGCACACAGCAGAGAGGATTTTTGCCTGATGACAGAGAGGTGAGATTTTCTGCGCTGATAAAAGGCAGATGTTTCGACAGATATCCACATAATCTGTCTGATGCCTTTTCTAAAAGTGAGACTACTGCAGTGCCAGGAGCGTTTAGACTGACTCACCTTGACAGTTCATTCACTTGAGGGATGACGTCTCAATGCAAATGACCTGCTCGGACTGCGGTCTGGTATCTCAGTGTGGAAAACATGGCAATGCGACATAAAATCAAAATCTAGCTAATGAACATATTGTGGTTCTGTCTAGTTTATAATTATTCTAAGCTATATTGTGGTGTATTGCACACTTTTGTTGCACTATTATCTGCAATACATTCATCGCTCATTGAGATTTTGTAATTTAGAAAACCATTTTGGAAATAATTAAGTGTGTGCTGGCCTGTAGCTTCAGTACATTTCAGACTTGCTCTGAGCATTATATATATATATGTTTTCGTAAAAAACAAGAACTAAAACCTTCTTGCTGTACTACTATATACAGTATGGTAACTGCTTGGGTGTTTTCTCACAGGATAATCGGTTGCCCCAAATGTCATGAACATAACATAAACGTGCTCATAATTGTGATGCTACAAGCTCTTACTAAACAAATATTCATTAGGAATTATCAAATGACTAAATCTCTCTAGTACTATTGTCAAAATGCTAATCAAAACTAGCAATCGATCATTATTTGTCATTTTAAGATTAGCTCCTTTACATGGGAGACTGTTTCCACCTACGAAAAAAAAGGCATGCTTACCTTTCTTTTTGTAATTGTGTTTTTCTCTCTTCCTCTTTTTTTTTTTTTTTTACATATCATACATGTTATGTAATACTATTAAGGTTACTCAAATATCTTGTATATCTATATATATGAATAAAAATGTTTTTGGTTGTACAAGTTTTTTCAAATATTATTATTTTCAAATACTGTATTTTTAAAATATAATATTGATATTTTTTAAATGTTATCCACCAAATAAAAGAAAATTGGCTTCACTGGTTGCATTATTTAATACATAATTCATACATAAACAGATTATGCAAAATTATTAAAGGAGTAATATTTTCTCACTACTAACTTTATTTGTTATCTTAAACTTTATTTTTCAAAGTATTACCTTGTTTATCTTTTAAATTTGAACCTCATCTTTATTTGTTTTACTCTATTTTATACCTTTTGGGTGATAATTATGCCTGCTTGGTTGATTAACAGAGGTTTGAATGTCAAATAGGGCTGTCAAACAATTAATCAAACTCAAAATAAAAAGTTTGTGTTTACATAATATATGTGTGTGTACTGTGTATATATATTATGTATATTATGATATATATTATTACATATTATGCATGTAAATACACACATGCATTTACATATTTAAGAAAATGTTATATATATATACATATACATATACATACACAGATACATATTTTTAAAATATATACATGCATGTGTGTGTATTTACATATACATAATAAATATACACATTACACACACATATATTATATAAACACAAACTTTTTTAATTTTGGATGCGATTATTCACGATTATTGTTTGACAGCCATAATTTTTACAGTACATGTTTTCCTTTTTTTGTCTAAATATTGGCAATGCTCATTAAAAAAGCCATATTGATCTATCCCAGTTCAATCATCCTGGTTGAAAGGTAGATGCTTCACATTGTGAAAAGACACTATGCAGGTGCAATGCTTCATTTGTGAGCTCCTACGTGAACTGATATTCCCTGACTTGTGAGATTTCACCCGTGCGTGCCGTACCCCACCAAATATTCTGGTTACTGCAAGAACATGAAGTGGGAAGACGGAATGTGGGACACGTCCTTTGATCTGTCAGGACAGGAATAGGGAAACTCGATCTCTCCCCATTAATGCATTCCTCTGGTTCACACGACACGCAGATAAAACAGAGATAAAATGCTCCGACTGCAGAGAGTCTATTTAATTCCTTACCTGCTCTGAGCCTCAACGGCACCACGGGAGCCATTCGGACTGGGACTGTAGGAATAAACGTGAAACACGACAGGATGAGACTTCAGCAATACCACAGCGTCATGCACACTGCACGGCTAGCTCCTGTCTCTAGTGGTTTCTAGGTCTGACTCACTTTAGGACGAGGTGCAGGTTAGCGGAGAGGCGCGGGTCTGTGAATTGTGTGGTCCGGTTGTTGTGGTCCACAAAGTACACTCGTCCGGTGGCTGTGTTTCTAATCTCCCAGCCTGGAGGCAACGGGCCCAACTCCTCACAATTCACATTACTGAGATCCCTCAAAAGAAATATTAAAATACCAATCAATAAATATAACATTACATAAAAATAATATTTAAATAATATAATTAAACAAAACAATAAATAAAAATAATCATAATATTACTATTTATAATTTTTTTTTTTTTTTTAGCTGTTTATGAGCTCTTGCACACAGAATGGGAGTTTTCTCCTTGTTGAGATTATAAATTATCATGATACTTTAATTATAATACTACTTATATCCTATAGTTATAATATCGTTACATTAAGTACAGTATTTCAAAGAAAATGTCATAGAGCCATTTGGGATGCACATAACATCTGGAATATATTTCTACTTCTTTAGCTGATTGATTCATTATCATAGTAAGTTTCATGTTATAGAGGTGATTTTTTAAATATAATTTAATTACATTTTTTTATTTTTTTTGCTTTTCTCTATACTGTATATGTAGGACACATCAAATTTATCCACATTTGAAAATATTAATTTACTAAGTCAAATTGGATTCACTGCTTGCATTATTTAAATAAAAATATAAAACAAGTCATGCAAACTTTCACCATTTTTACAGTCTTTATATATAGATTTTTACCTTTGGCTTTAAGATAACTTAAATTACGAAAAAACACTATAAAAATAATTACATTTTTAATATAAAAACTTAAAATAAATGTGAAAATTTTGAAAATGTTTTATATCATGATAATCATGATTTGAGAGTGGAAGTGATATTGGTGGAAATGAAAATGCCTAGTATTCATAACATATAGCTTAACTATATTTTAACATGCTCCTCAGACTGAAGTGCGAGGGGAAGACAAAAAAACAACAACAAGAACAAAGTGAGAAAAGACAACACAAAGATCGTAAAAAAACTAAGTAAAAAAATAATAAAAAAAATTCAAGGATGTTGCTTTCAGGCTTCTGCCAAATATCATCAAACTAATAGAGCAAAAAATGTGCAGCACTGCAAAAATGCTCAATGTCAACTCTGAAAAGACTAGAAAAATAACCCGTAGCCCACCCTCACCACGTTCATGCACTCGGATAAATGACAAGCAGCTTTCCCTACACAAATACTGGCTAAACGGTCCCCGCATATAGTGTTTCCAAGTTCCTCAAAGTTCACGTCTTCTCAGTTTTTGTCCAAACCAGTTAACAGCACTGAGCTTTGAGGCATTTTTCACTGATTGGTCAAAAACCAACAGCTGTATATAACACATCAATGTTTTGATTTTGTTACTAAAAATGACTTCATGCATTGCATTTGGTTAGGACAAGGCACAAGTTCGCAAACAAACCCAGTTTAAAATGAAGTTAAACAAGTGAAGTAATTTGAACAGTAATAAAGGTGTAAAAAGGTAAAGGAGGTACCTGGGCACTCTGGGGTCGTGCCATGTGCTGACGCCCGTCTGCGTGTGCAGGAAGTACACCTGACCCTGCTGCGTGGTCCTTTGTTCTGTCAACAAACACCAGGGGGCACCATCGGTCATTCACAATGTGAAAAAATGACAAGAGGCTCATTGTTTATGAGCTTATGTGTGCACAGCAGTGATACTTTCATTCTTTCACTTTCAGTTTGGTGCACCGCATCTGATCCATCACTGTAAACTCACACAAATGAATCCACATTAAGAGAAAATAATGGCTAAATATAAACAAGAAGACTCATTTTAATTGGTGTTAACACAAAACCACAAAGATCGTGTAAATCTTCCATATAAGGCTTTTCTGGAGATGAAGGAGGACAGAGCATCATGAATCTGTGTGATGTTTTCGATGTGGTGGCTTTTAAATGATGGAGATGAAGTTACAGATTCAGACAAATCACCTTCAATAAACTCTCAAAGCAGGGCTGGCAGATCTGGCCAAAAAATATTGCCACTATATATTTTCTCCCATATTAATTGAGACTGACATTTAACGTGATGTTCATTATATACTATTAATAGGGAAGAAAATGCATTTCACATGAATGTAAAAATACATTTTTAAAGTAAACTCCACTGAATAAGCTACCTTTTAATTTAGGACCCCATGTGTTTAATCAATTAATACAAAGTTATTATAAAAAACATTGTCTGATGAAAGTAATTTGTAGATAGTTAACAAATTTAATCAATCTTTTAAAACATAATTAATTTACAACAAAACATTGCATTTTTAAATGCAGAATTATTTACTGTATAAATTAAAACATGGATGAAAAAATATCTTGGTTGCATTATAATCCTTAAAAAATAATAATGCAATTTATTAAAACATATATTATCAATACATTAAAAAGTACATTCTACTACTATATAATAGAAATATAGTTTTGTCAGTGACTAAAGTTACACCAAGCTTTTAATCAAATGTTTTTTTCTGAAGATCTGTGCATTTCTCTGTGTATTTTCAGATAGTTCTACCAAATAAAATGGTGAAATGTTTGTGAGCAGCTCTGGAGATGAAGGTCATGAAACTGTAGACGATGAAAACACTAAGGACATCACATGTAATTGATTATGTAAAGTAAACAATACTGTAGATGAAATTTGATCACACATTATTTATAAGGTCCAGTTCTCACTAACTACAACAATAAACTCCTAATTTGCTGCTTATGAATAGTTAGTAAGGCAGTTGTTAAGCTGAGGTATTGGGTAGGATTAGTGATATAGAATATGGTCATGCAGAATATGTGCTTTATAAGTGCTAATAAACAGTCAATATGTTAATAATAGGCATAGTTAATAAGCAACTAGTTAATAGTGAGAATCGGTCCCTAAACTAAAGTGTTAGCCGAAATTTTTTAGCTACTCACAACAAACCAGATCAACAAGATGTGGGTTAAATATCAGAAAAATACTTGAAAGTTTATTACTGACAGTAATTTTTTTATTTTTTTATTTTTATGTATACTGATATATCACCCAGCCCATCTCAAAGTCCCTGTTCCACACATGAACTTGACCTGCATCTCATGTTTACAGACCCACATTCAGCTACTTGAGCACAACACAGAGCTCTGTTTAACCTGTGTCTATAACCTCTGCCCTCTGAATCTCTCCACGGACTCACACACACACACACAGGCACAGCGGGATTTCCAGGTCACCCGTCTGACCCTGCAGCTGGTGCTGACGGCACGTCGGAGATATTTCAGACCAGCTCCTTTTCTACAGCTCAAGAGACGTTTTAATTACTCCTGCTGCAGCACAAATTTCCAGCGCAAGTGCATATGTGTGTGTGTGTGTGTGTGTGTGTGTGTGTGTGCAGGGTGTATTTTTGACCTTTGCAAGCTGGCCAGTATTAATGGAAGAACTGATGTGTGTGTTGTGTTTGAACGAACCGTATCCCTCGGGCAGGTCGGGCGGTGTGTGTAGGTGAGTCCTGCTCATGTAGTTTCTGTGTCTCTGAGAGCGAACCCTCCGCTCCTGCAGCCGGGGGTCATCCACAGGTACACCCGCTGCCCCGTTGGGCGTCATGATGGGCGTGTTCTCATCCACCAGGCAGCTGAGCGGCCGGCCGGGGCTCGAGTACTCAGACGCAGGCCTGTACGTATGAAAGAGGAAATGAGAACATGAGGGACATCAGACTACATTAAAATAGCTGAAAAGTTTGGCGCTAGCAACATTAAGGTCATAGGTTCGAATCCCAGGCAAAGTTTTGAATGTGATGTTATGAGTCCCTTGAATAAAAGTGTGTGATAAATGGGTAAGTAAAATGTAGATGTGAAATTCAAATGAACTAATGATTACATTGCATTTTATTATCAAATATTATATGTATTATAATTATCATAAATATTTGAATGATGAAAGTTCTTGAAAACACCTTCTAGTTTCCAGACTGAGTTTTTTTTTCGGAAATTACAAAATTAAGTCTATTTACATGGTCCTATCTACATGGCTTGGAAAAAAATAAAAAATTTAATTAAACCAGCCAAAAGTTAGTTTGCTGATCTTAACTGATTTAAAATGGTCTCCCAGAGAGAGAAAAGTTGGTGATTAGCTTGACAAAAAAAAATAATAAAAAAAAAATTCCCTTTAAACCCAGCCAACAGTTTAGAAATCAAGCCATCTTAGGCTAGTCTGTCCTATTCAACAACACTGTCAAACTCAATGACCTGGAAAGTCATTTAGCCAAGCCAAAATATCCTCCTACAAGACTTTATTTCAGTTTGCAAACCATTTGCACCTCTAACAAAAATACAAAAATATTTATAAAAAAGAAAATTTAATAAAGTAAAACAAAAACAAAAATAAACTTACAATAAATTATAAATTAAAAAGTAAAAATTAATAAAATATATATTTTTAAAAATATATCTAAAAAGTAAAATAATAATAAAAAGCAATAAATAAATAAATAAAAACAGAAAACATAAAATTAAAATCATAATAAAAAGCAAATAAAAATAGAAATAAAACATAAAACTAATTTGAATCGGTCACCCAGCTTAACCAGCTGAAAAACGCCTGACCATTCCTCTAAACCCAGCCAACAGACCAGATTAAGACCAGCAAATCGTCTTAGGCTGGTTTATGCTGTTGTTTCAGCAGGCTCATGTAACAATTTGGTTGCTCTGCTGGGTTACAGATTCATATTAAAACAATACAAAGGGCATTAGCTGTGGAAACCCAAGCACACAATAGTGTGACCTTTTGGTGCGAGGTTCAAATCTCAGAAGTACAAAATGTACAGTTGCTTTGGATACTAAATGAATAATGTAACGGTGTCAGCACCCTGCGGTCTCTGTAGACAAACACTGGCAAGCAGAGCCGCGAGGAGCTGAGTGACTTTCAACGTGACAAAATCGCAGACCTGCAACCTCTCCAAACAAGGGAGTGAATTTCTGTCCGGCTCCAGCTGCACAGGTCGACCATAAGTGCTGTTATTGTGAAGTGGAAACATCTAAGTGCAACAGCAGCTCAGCCGTGAAGCGGCTGGCAACACGAGCTCACCGAACGAGGACAGAGTGCTGAATCATGCAGCGCATAAACACAGCCTGTACTCGCCTTCAATATTCCCTCTGTTCCACTCCGTTTCAACACATCCCAGCCTTTGGAAGCAACGTCAGAACCAAAATGGTGTTTCAACAGCTTCAGTGGCTGTGAATTGTAATGCGTGCACACTAGGAGTAGTCGCCCAGTGTCGACATTTAACCTCACTAACGTGCTTATGGCTGAACTGAACCAAATCCCCACAGTCTAGAGGAAAGACTAGGAAAATAGAGGCTGTAGAGTCGAAACAAAAGAGTATATGGGTGTTTTGGGAATAAAACAGAGGACAGATTGGCTAATTTTATTGCTAGCATTTTATGCACTAGGGGTTGCACCAACTAGTCGACTGGTCTACTTTAATGCTCTGCCATGATGCTTTAAAGGGGTCATCGCATGCAAAATTCACTTTTACATGTTGTTTGAACATAAATGTGTGTTGGCAGTGTGTGTACACAACCTCCCTATAATGATAAAAATCCACCCAGTGTTTTTTTTAATCCCTACAAATAATATCCCCTTTCTCAAATCAAGCAGTTCTCAGATTTTTGGCTGTGTGATGTCACACAGACCCAGGCCCCTCCCACGATTGTTGATTGACACTAGTGTTTTACCTTAGACCCGCCCTGAGTGAGCTGTCATCAGTCCATTATTGTTTCACCGCCGGAGCAGATGTACTGTAGACAAGAATGACTCCTAAGCGATTGAGGTGTTCTGTTGTTGGATGTAATAATGAACATAGCAGTCGTCATTTACTCCTGACATCTGAACCGCTGAAGACGTAGTGGATTACTTTGGTTTTTGAAGGGACTGCAACCCCCGATCTACCTAAATGCATTTATCTTCATTCGTGATCCAGCTTCACCTACAGAATTTTTTTTTTTTTAAATGAACAGTCTTTGCAAACTGCCTTTCCTAATAATGTGCTAGAAAGCGAGTTTCACAATGAATGCGACTAAAGTTAACAGTCTCAGAGAACGGCTCGTCACCCCACGGAAGAGAGGGGTGGAGTGAGCAGAGCTCATTATCATTTAAAGGGACATGCACAAAAAAAGGGGACATTGTCAAGAGAGCTGTTTTTGACTTTTGAGGTTAAAAATGGTGGTGTTTTACACTACCATTGAGAAATTAGACTTTTAATTAAGACCCTAAAGAATCATACCAACTTGTGGAAAATGGGCATCAGCTTGATATAGAAATCTTTGAAGTACACAATTACGCTATGATTTTAAACAGATAAAATGACAAATAAATGCATACTCCGAAAGTGCTTCACATGACGTGTGATTATACCATCTGGATGCTCAAAATTTTATGGGAGAATGCACATTTTAAACAGTTTATTGTACAGGGAAGTTAATCACCGTTCTAATCTAATGCCCTGCTGGATTGTAACGCACACACATAGGCTACAGACAGTAGCTCATCCATCACACACACAGAATCATTCTGTAGCGCAGAGCGGAAAAGTATTGTCAACACTCCTCTGTGATTTCTCAATAATATAGCTGAGAAACTGAAAAGTTACAGCATTTTTTTTAGTAACTAAAATGCACAGCTTCACTATTAGCAGAGAGACGTTGCCAGGTAGAATTAATTCACTCTAACTCTCATGTTCATATAAATGTAATCTTTACTGTGCTACTTTGTCTATATCTGATTTAGAACGAGCAGAAATCTGTGAGAAATATAACGACCCAAAGACAAAAGAACTGATCAAAATGAGCTGTTATTGGAGCAATAGCCGTGTGGGCAGCGCTGCATCATATGCCATAGCTGTGCACAAGGTGTTCGACCCTAAAATAAACTCAATTAAACAGCTTATTTGTTCATTAATGACGTCATCTGCAACTTGTTGACGTTGACTCTACTTTTATCACATAAATGTCGACTTAAGTCGTTCAACCCCTGTAATACACTCAATGAAAAAATATTTTCACACATCTTCTATTATTTGCGGTAAATTCATTTATGTTGGAGACGCTGTCCTGATCTGAGTTACCCAAATGCATCGTAAGCATAAGTAGATCGCAGAGACCAAAGCGTTTGGGAAACGCAGTCCAGACCAGCGTTTTTTTTCTAGACCTTCATCTTGGAATGTTGCCTGGAATGTTTCTTGGTCTTTATGGTTGAGTGTTTCCTTAAAAATTCATGAAGTGGGGATGCTCCCCGACATGGCTTTATATCTTTCAGCTGTATTCTGGATAAATTTGGGTCAGTGTCTGAGATGGCAAAGAAGACAGATGTGGCCGACACACATTTTCCTGTTGTGCGGCACACGGGTACACACACATACACACGAATCACTGTCCTATTCAGCAAAACCACCTCAAACCCAACGACCCGGACAGTAATTTGGGGTAAGCCAAAATGCTTTTATCCTACAAGACTTTGCTTCAGTCTGCAAAACCATTTGGTTAACCAAACTTAAAACTAAAAACTAAAACTTGAAAAAAAATAATAATAAAAAAAAAGTTGAAAAAAAAATATTAAAAAAAATTTGTTTTTTTAAAATAAAATAATAAAACAGATAATAATAATAAATAAATAAAAAGTGAAAAAAAATAAGAAAATAAAACAGATAATAATAATAAATAAATAAAAAGTGAACTGGGACTACAACTAAGGAAACCTGGCCCCACCTGGTAGGTCTCTCCCATTGGGTGCTGCGTGTGATATGATTGAGATACTGGATCCGGCCAGATGCAGTTCTCCTCTCCTCCCAGCTGCAGAAAGAACACAAAGAGACATTCATACAGATGAACAAACAGACAGACGGACACACGCACATGGCGCACAAACAAACACAGGGGCTGGATAAGAACGCTGGCTGCTACTGTTCAGTATCTGCTAATGCTAAACACTGTTTTATATTTAAGCACTCATTTAGTTGCTTTTAAAGAGTTATTTCACGTACCCATCAGGCAGATCGTTGTCAAACAGACGACTGCAGTCCACGACTGGCCCTCCGGTGCCTATCCTGTCCCTGGACTGAAGACTAACTGTTGACACAAACACACATAAACAGGCTGTTAGATGAGTCCTATCTGTGATAGTTTCATTTGTCATGGATTGAGAGAGACGATGTGACAGCTATGTCAAGATGAGTGACGCATAGCATAGATATTGCCATTTTGGGGTGAATGTATGTTTTTGGAACGTATCATACATTTTTAAAAATGTTGGAATGTTGTAATTTTATTAGATACTGATAGTCAATTTGAAAACTGATAAATTAAAAAAAAAAACAAATATACAGGACACCAATTGAGACGGTTTTATAATTTATCAATTAAAAAAAATATATTAAAAAGGGATCAAAAATGTACAGTATATTGGCAAATACAGATATAGATCACGCATTTAAATATTGCCATATTGTCAGATAAAGATCCTGCGTTTTTAATAAATTATACATTTTAAAAAGAAAAAGTGATAAAAAAAGTAAAAATAAATAACTAAAAATATTTGGAGATACAGATATAGATCATGCATTGAAAAATTTATATATAAAAAAAAGATTAATTAAAAAACCCAACCCATATTGTCAGATACAGTAGTAATTATAAAAAAAAAAACCTGCTAAAAATTAAAAAAATTACAGAAATGGATATAGAACATGCATTTAAAAAAAAAAATCAATTAAACATTTTGCATTTAATAAATTAATGCATTTAAAAAAAGATCAATGAAAAAACCCAACCCATGTTGTTATCTTTATTATCATAAAGATACTGCATTTTAATGAATTATCAATAAAAAAAAATATTAAATTGTTAATTTTCTTTTCAATTTAAATAATAAAAATAATTATTATTATATTGGCAGACACAAATATACCATATTTTTATACAAACAGTGTGCAATAAGATATATTTAGGGTTAGGGCTTTGTTCTAAGTGTTTAGTATAAGCTATAGCAATAGTAAAGCTTGCCTTAAGGTCCGGGTTAATAACTACTTGCTTACATTCATGTGACTCATCAAAACACATATGTGACGCAAATCTTGATGTGACATGAAGACATACAGGCATATAAGAGGGTTGTTTGAAACTCTCAGCCATGGGAAAGCATTCATCTTCTGATGAATGGCTGCTTGTAAAAACTGTGGTGTGGCCATGGGAAGTGCAACCCGGGGCGCAAATACATCACCACCCCACAAAACCCTTTCTTGATGAAGGAACAATGCAGCTCTTCGAGAGCATGAAAGAAAATCACAACGGAATAGCAAAACGCAACAGATAAATCAGACAGAATGAGTACGTTTTTCCTCCTCTGCTCCCAACCCAGGAACGTTTTTAGGGCGTTGGAGGTAAATGCGTGGGTTTAATCATCATTAACGACAAGCTTTGAAGATGGTGTGACTCACGGGATAAATGGCAGATGTGGCAAATTCCTAGAAACGAGCAAAGCTTGTGACTCACCTACTATCTGTCCCCTCACGGTATCGCTGTCATTGGGCCCTAACTTGTTCAGGTCCAAACGCTGATCTGTAAATGAATGAAAGAGGAAAAAAGAGTGTCAGGAAAAAGAAAAAAGGTTGAGAAACCAAAGAGCCTGCGTGGCATTTGTGTCATAACCTCTGACCTCCTCGCTCAGTGAACCATCTGAGACTTAAAAAACAGCCTAAAATGCTCCACATTTCATGTGTGAGGTCACATACACACACACAAACTAACTTTGAAAAAAAGAAAAAAGGAACTTTTAAAAAAACAAAGAGGCTGCTTTATTCCTCTCAGACTGTAGATGTGCTGATAGGAGTGAGACGCTTCCAGAAACACTCTGGGGCTCTCTGCCATTGCCGGAAAGAGGGAGACAGGAATAACAAGTAGCCTGCAGACATTAGAGAGGCCACTATCTGTTCTCACTCTCACATAGACACACACACACACACACACACTCAGTCAGATCAGGATGCACAGCTAGACTAAACAAGGCTGGAGGAGCGTTCACCCATCCCAACACACTCCACTCACATTTAAACCCCTTCATATGATCAAACACCTGCAAAGAATGATGACGATGATTTTATGGCTGAATGAAACTTTTTACTAAAGACTAGGGATACACTGACAGGCAATTTAAAAATAAGCCAAAATTATATATTTTTTTTAAAAATAAAAATAATTAATTAACCAGACCTGTCATGATAACCAAAAAAAGTTAGTTTTTGGTAATAAACAATTATAAAAACTATCTAATAATATTTAATAATGCAGCTGTCACCAGAACACCATGCATTTTATGTACTTTCATAATAAAAAAGAAAGAAAAAAAAACTGCACTATTGAAAGATATTAATACAGTAGTCACTGGTACATTGTGCAGCTTATAATTTTCTCATAATATAAAAATAGCCAAAATTGGGCTGATATCGTCAAAAACTATACATTTTTGTAAAGTTACTGTAATTGTAACAACAATAAGTTACACTCCAAATACTTCACACACGGCTCTCAGAAATCTACCCAAGACTGTGATTATTACTGACAGACTGAACTGGAGACAGATGAAGAGTGAGAATGAGAAAAGACAGAGAAAGAATGATAGCCGAGAGACAGAAGGGGTGCAACAGGAAATGGTGAACTGAATCACTTCCAGCTGTGGGAGCGGCTGTGGGTTTCCTGTGCTTATCCAGGACAGTGGTCACGCTGGAGGGTTTCTAGGGAAAGCCTGCTTTTAAAATCGTCTTAAACACAAGCGTGGGGCTGGAACGCAGCCAGACAGACTCGTACCCTAAAAATACTGACTTACTGTAGTTCACCAGCAAAAAACACAGGTTCTTGTGCAGCCAACAGGAAAGTGACACACAAATAACAGGACGTCTTCTACCTGAGACAGACAGTGGTCTTCAGCCAAAGTAAGGTATATAATTTTGTCCAAAAACATTGTTGTTGTTTGTTTTATTTAAAGTTTGCCCACTTAACACACACAGCCACTGTAGTACATAACCGCTCTGAGCCAATTACACACACACACACGTTAGACCCATGCTGTCTGAGCTAATTATACACACACTAACAGACTGTTTCTGAGCCAGTCATACACACACACTTACAGCCTGTGTCCTTGAGTCGGTTAATAGAGTTGGAGAGGAGTCGTACACATCCCAGGAATCCAGCTCCCTGTTTCTTATGGATCTTTTTATGGTTCCACACACTGATGGTGATGGAGTCCGACTTCCCGATATACCTGAAGACACAACAAGAGACGTCAGATTTCTACATTTTTTATCAGGTCTCCTTTAAAGCAAACCAGACTCAGACCACATCAGTCTCAACAGCCCATTGTTCTTGCTTAAAACATGAATTATGAAACATGATTACACACAGCGGCTCAGAGAACTAGGTCTGTTTTATGTAGAGCAATGAGGACTTCATTAAAAAAAAAAAAAAAAAAAAAAACAATGAAGAAGGTGAAGATGATGTCTGAAAAATGACAGAGGATAACAAGGAAGACAAAAACACTGAAGATAATTATGAAGACGAATAACTCGTCAGTAAGAAGAAAAATAAATACTGAAGAGGAAGGGAAAGATGACAAAGAAGCACAAGATGGCAACAAAGAGGAAGTAACGGGGGAGAACAGAAAAAAGCCAGAAGATAAAGAGAAAGACAACAAAGATAAGGGGGAAAAAAAAGAGAAAGATGGCAGACCTAGAAGAGGAAGAAGATGAGGAAGAAGACCAAGATCACAAAAAGAATAGAGTCAATTAAAATGACAATGAAGAGGAAGACAACAAAGAAAAAGTGGAAGATGACAAAGTAAGAAAAAGGCGAGGAAGAAGACATGGAAGAGGAAGACGAAAAATGACAAAAGGGAGGTCAATGTAGATGAAGAGATACAGGAAGCAGATGAAGATGAGGGAAGAAGAACGAAAAAGATGAAGACAATGAAAAAGCAACAGAGAAAGATTAAAAAGAAAAGCAAGATGATGACAGGAGGAGGAAGTAGAGGAAAATAAAGAAGAGCAAGAGGGAAAAGATGATGAAGAGGAAAAGACGGCAATCAAAAGAAGACTACAAAGAGGTAAAAGATGAAGATAATCATCAGAAGATGAAGATAATAAAAGAGCAAGATGTCAAAGCAGATAGAAATCAATGAAGAAGGTGGCGAGGAAGAGGGCGACAATGACAAGGAATAAGACTGTGAAGACAAAGAGAAGTAGATAAAGATGAAAATCGTAAGCAGGTGAAAAAAAATATGAAGAACAGGAAGAAGTAAGTGTGCAAAGAGAACTGGGATTGTTTTCACTTCATTGACATCTTTGTCTAATTTTGTTTGGTACTTTTGAGGTAAAAAAAAAAAACACCTCAAATCTTCTCATGCCTTCAGCAAAACTAACAAAGAAGCTCAAGAACTTCAAGCGATCCCATGCAGCTCTCTTGTTCTCTCACCGCCGCATGCATTTCATCAAGTCCAACATAAAACTCAGCTGGTTTGTCTGAATGTTCTGGCATGGCGTTAGACAAAACAAATGATTCCCTTCAATTCGGGGAACAGAAACACCTCCAGAACTGGACATCAAACGGAGCCAGGCTGTCAAAAAATGTCCAAGCTAAGTCTGAATGTTAGCCTGTAAGCCTGCCAATGGGACAGAATCCCTGGGCAACAGACTTTGTTTGGACTGAAAACCAATCGAAGAGGTAGAGGAGTGAAGAGAGAAAGGGCAGAAAAAGAGGAAGAAAAGGTCTCAAGAAGACGGAATGCCAATGACTGCGTGGATGTTCTCACCAGAATGAGTCCAACCAAACCCAAACAATCAGAGTTCCTCTCTCTGATCTGGAGAACGTTTATCAACCGTCTACTACAGAAAAAAAAACAGCTCTGAAGTCTGAGCTCATAACAGCCTTTATACACAATACTTGTACACAAACTTTACTTTTAACAGACAAGAGCTTGTAGCAGCAAGTTACCCAACCAGACCAAAGGATGACAGGACAAAAGGCAAAACAATAAACCGAAACCTGTGCTGTCAACACTTAACAACAGATAATTACGTTTAAATTACCATTTTACGTTTCTCTGATAACCCTTCATCAAACCTCACTGATTGTTTCTGAACTTTCCCAGGAAACTGCAACAAACTTAACTCGGTAAATGGGGCAATAACAAAGAGATGTCTGAAAACATACCAAAATACTCGATATGTGAACATAAACATCAACTTAAAACACACACACACATACTTACACTGCTGTTCAAAACTGTGGGATCAGGAAGGTTTTTTATGTTTTTAGTCTCTTATGCTCATTAAGGCTGAATTTATTTGATCAAAAATACAGAAAAAACAATAGTGAAATTTATTAATATTAAAAAAATTTAAAAAACACAATAGTAATATTGTGAAATATTATTGCAATTTCTAATACTGGTTTCCTATTTTAAAACACTTTAAAATATAATTTATTTCTGTGATGCAGTGCTGAGTTTTCATCAGCTGTTACTCCAGACTTCAGTGTCACATGATCCTTCAGAAATACTGGAACATTACATTGTTTTTTCCAACTAAGGAGCTTCCTTAGCCACTTTATCTGCCTGATCATTGCCGACCAATCCCATATGGCCAGGTATCCAACAAAAAATAATGTTAAAATCCTGTTTCTTTAAAGAGTCAACTTTTTTGTATTATTGATAGTTTAAAGCGAAACCACTCCACTCAAGTAAGAATACAATATGTAAGGATACAAGATTATGGCTACTTATAGCTACTACTAATTTTGGTACTTAATTATGGCTACTTAATTTCTATATTTTCCCACTTCAAGACAGTTATACAACATTGACCTTTAACTAGAAAAAAAAAACAACAACAATAAAATAAAGATCATTTAAAAAAATTTAATAAAAAAAATTGGTTTGAAAATTTACTAATACTATTTTGGCAACTATAATCACCCATCACAAACTGATTTTAACAGGACACATAGATTTATATGCTTTAGAAGAGATACAACCTTTATACACAAACAAAGCATTAGATATAATATTAGAGCAGGTCACCTAACTAACCAGGATTTAAGGACTAGTCAAGCTTGGAGCTCACTTCATTCAATAGTTTAGCATTGTGTTTGTGCAGTGTTCCCTTTACAAGTCTACATTTCCTAAAGTCTATTTCTTTTGTCTTACTTTTAATCAATTTCTACAGAAAACATCTCCCAAAACTAATGTTCTGACCTAAATATCTAACGCATCTTCTCACGCTTTTGTTTTTTAAGTCTCCTCACATCTAGGTTAATGTTTTAACCTTATTACTTATTCCTCTATTATTGCAAGTCGCTCTGGATAGAAGCGTCTGCTAAATGCATGAATATAAATGTTAATCTCTGCTGGCACTGTTTTCGGTTATCAGCAAGTTTTCTGTGCTATTGTTCATTACACACATCAGCAGTTATCTTCCAGTTCATCATGCATCCCGGGAGGTTTTTAGCACTGTCAATCTTTCATCATTAAATGATTTTGACATTCAACGAAAATAATAAAACTACCAAAGAGCTCAATAACCTTTCAACAATGGGAACATTTCAACTGTTTCCCTGCCAACAAAGAGACAACTGTGATGTGCATTACGGGAATCACAGATTTACTAACTTATAACTTGAGTTCAAAGCACTTTTGCACAAACCCAGATGGCGAACAGAAGTCCCTCAGTATTTCAGATCTCCTTGGTTTTCTCTTCCTCACCCATTATTCCGGGTTTCGGGGTGGGCTTTGGAAACGGCGGCCTTTTTTCTGCTGACAGACGTGACATGTTTGGCGAACTCGACGGCCGTCCTGGGGGGTGAGGGATAGTCTACGGTTGCCCTGGCAACCAAACAAATGGAGACGTGTGCTTCCTCTAGCCGCCGACATGAGAACCGGACATGTTTTGGCAATCTGCTCACCTTCTCTCTTTTTTTCTTTCCCGCCTTTCCTTGTATGTTAGTTTTAGTGCTTTGCATCTTCTCTTAAGTTTTGCTTTTGGTCTGCGGGAAAAGCGACAAGCCTGCTTGGAGGGAAAGTTTCTATTTTTATTCCATGCTGTGAAACTGTTGATACTTGTAATTGGAGATAAAACCTCTTAAAAATGTAAATAGAGCTATAAGCGTAGGGTATAATGAAAGGATATGGGATTTTGCACCCATGGAAATCCGTTCTGTGATCTTCACAGATAGAGCCGTCGACTCCAGAGGAGGTGACCTAAATCCTCAAAGCCTGAAGGATGCTGGGAGCTTTACTGATGGGCTACACTGATGAAGATATTGGAAGAAATCGTACACCGCCGGTTCAAGAAAAACCCCAGGGCTTATTTGAAAGTGCATGTTAATGGGTTTGTTCACCCCCAAATTTTTTATTTTAGCATCGTTTAAACACCGTCATGACATTCATGATTTTCTTTCTTTGGGTGAACACGTTATTTTGAACGGAAATGAAAGATATTTTGAAAAAAATGTTACAATAAATTGGACATTTTAATGTTGAGCTTAAACGAGGGAAAAAAAACGCACCATAAAAGTGGTCGACACAAACTATGTTCGTTGGCGATTTTCCCCACCATCGCAGAATTCAAATCTCAACTGCGTAAATTCAATCATACTGTGTGAAGACCAGTCATGCCAGGTTTGCACGTCAGTAATGCACAGCGACACTGGTTCCTGAGTATGACATGCATAATATACAGAAAAATGCAAAAGAAATGTTGAGGTTACAGGAGGATGAAGTGAATCAGTTTTGTTTTTTCTTACAGTTAGCTAACATATTGTTTCAGAAGACTTGAAATACTTTACACAAGTCATATGAAAAACTTCTATAGTGTGTTTTTTCTTTTCTGTTGATTGGCAAATGAAATGAAATGATTTCTAAGAAATCTCTAAGAGTCAAATAAGTGGACAGATGACCATGTGCTTCGAAACGAGATCTGCTTCTGAGTGGTGGTCTTCTTGCTTCTGGTTTCTGAACATTATTGTCTCAGGTTTAAGCTGAGCTGGGATCAGTGCAAAGGGAATCAAGGTGTGACACTGGCTGTGTGTTTGAATGCA
Organism: Cyprinus carpio; assembly: GCF_018340385.1. Lineage (NCBI taxonomy): Eukaryota > Metazoa > Chordata > Actinopteri > Cypriniformes > Cyprinidae > Cyprinus > Cyprinus carpio. The sequence goes on along the minus strand of NC_056599.1, from coordinate 29,227,994 downwards.
ATCAGACCAGGAAGAGCTCTTACAGGTCATAGTGCTGGTTCCATTTGGGGTCCAGCGTGTTCCTCACTGTGTCTGTCGAGTGGCACTGCCCTGAACCGTCCACCACCACCTTAGCGAAGGGGTCTGGCAGTCCTGCAAAATACACAAACAACGTTTAGTGAGACTTCTGAGCAGGAATTATAGACAGCACTGAATACAAAATAATAGTCCAAAAATAATAAAACTCCAAATACTACAGATGCACTAATACAGGAGACATTTGTTCGATTCCTGTGTTACTGCCACACAATAATATATACTATTTACTGTGCATTCGGAAAGTATTAAGGTCCCTTCATTTTTTTGAAAATGTACATTTGAAGTTTTTTAATGTTCTGATTTATTTGTTATCACAATGATAGAGGAGTAGTAGTAATTTATTTTTATTGCCATATCAGCATCTCAGGCTATCCAAACTGAGTTTCAATAATACAAGGGTTACATAAAAACAAAGCAAACAAAAAAATATTTTCTGCTAAAATTTAAATTAAAGAAATTAAATAAATGTAATTAATACTACTATTCTACTTAAAATCATTAGTTTTAGAAAGTATTTTTCCGGCATTAACACTGTCTGGTGGTCATTTAATATTAACATTCATTCAAATTAGCAAACATCACAACATACACTTTAAAAAAAATAAAACCAATCATTACATTTTACAATACACAAACAAATACAAAAATAAAACAAAACCACTTTTTACCTTTTACTATGTATCATTTTATTTTTTATGAGACAAGGTAATCTAGTAGCAGGGGCAACAATAATAAAACCATAACACCCACAAACACAACAAACAAAAATACCCAAAATATTTACTCTCCCTCCTATCCCTTATATTTCTAATAATGTTAATAGGTATTGTTTTTCCTCTCCCTTTTATGTCTTATATTGTTATTTGTGATTATGAATTCAATTGCAGGCTGAGCAGGAAGGGAAAGACATGCATGCAGGTTTACAAACAAGAGCAGAGGGATTGTAGTCTTAATGTAACCACACACAGTCTGGTAAACCTCATTCCTCTACCAGCTTCACATTTTTGCTACTCTCTTTTTGGCTTTCTCCTCTTTTTCATCAGTTTTGCCTGGTACCTGTCTCTCTTCCCTCCTCCCAACACCGTCTGTCTCTCTCTTTGATATCTGATCAGCGATTCAGATGTGGGCTTGGTTGTTTGTGTTTTTAGGGTAGAGAGAGTAGAGGCGAGTATACATGTGTCAACCAATGGTTGCTTTGTCTCCCCAAACTGACCCACATTTCTGGCGTCTCGTGGGGGAAGAGCACTTATCTCTCTCTGCACACTTTTAACAGATGAGCCTCTGCTAAAACACTGCGCTGAGATATGCTGACAGGAATAGAGCGCTCTCGCAGTTCACTCGATTTCAGAAACACATTTTCAGTATTTATGAAGGTTGGATACTTACGGAAGAAGTCTTTCTTCACCAGGTTCTTTGCACACAGAACTGCAGAGAGAAAAGGGGAGGAAAAAAACATTGTTATTTGGACGTTTGGATCAAAATAGATATTTGCCAAACATGTAAATCACAACAGTGATTTCTGTTATAAAACAGAGTTTTGAAACAGAATGCAATTTTTATTGTTTTCCAGTAAAAATCTCAACATCCTTAAAACAAGATTGATTAAATTAAATGGCTAATTATTATAATTTTTTTTTTACAGAATATATCTTTTGAATTAAGCTATTATTTTTAATATATTTTTATAATTAATTCATATCCCCTTGATAATTTAATAAAAAAAAAGTATTTATTAATTATTTATCCTTAAAATGAGACAACAATTTACTAATGTGATACAATTAACCGAATTCAAGACATTCTCTGAAAACAAATACTAGCATCTTAACATCTTATGCAATTTTTCTTATCAAGTAAATGTATTTATGAGTACGTGGTGATTTAGGTCTCATACTGGTAGATATGTTTTAATTTCCAAGTTCTGTATTTTTAGGATCTCAAAGTGTTTTCAACCGCAGAGAAAATGTTTAAAAAATCGCGGCTAGATCAAGCTCACAATGTATTAGAGATGCAAAGTAATAATAAAAAAAAACCTCTGATCCACATCCCACTGCTGGCCTACATTCAGCTTAATAACTTGAGTAAAAAAAAAAGAAAAAGAAAAACTAAAGTTCTTCTGACTTCAAACTGGTCTAAACTGTCAGTTAACACAAGAAATTTCAGCTTAAAGGCACAATATGTAAGTTTTCACCGCTAGAGGGCGCATATTCAAAATAAACAAAGAAAGAAGCAAAGTTGTAGTTTGATGAGGCGTGACTGAGTGTGGAATCATGGGAGTTTTGGTCTTCATCCTCACAGCTGATGCAATCCGACGGGACTCAGGCGCAAATCACGTTCATGGATGAGCTAATGTCTTAAAGATATATTAACGTAATAGTATGAAGCAGGGTGAGGCTGAAAGCCTAATAAAATGCATAACATATTAAAGCGTCTTTGGTGTTCGGAAATCGGGGGTGTATGACATCATTGGCAGGCGACACAATGACCAGGGACGAGCCACTATTTAAAATGGCTATTTCTCTGAATTTAAACATTCTTCGAAACATTTCAAACTTTTCCAAAACTGGAAAACGAAAAACATCAATAAAAAACCCAACATCAAAAAAAAACCACACAATATAGATCAAACAAACAACATTCTCGTCTGAAATACTTTTAAAACTACATTTCATGACACGATAACAGTAATATTTTGAAAATTATCTGAATAAACGGTGGTTGAAATCACAATGCTGCATGAACTCAACTGGCAGAAGCCCCTCCCATGACGCGAATTTGCGTCTGTTGTGAAGCGAATGAAGCGACTAAACTAAAAATGTTCAAGCGTCCAACTACGTGCGAATGGCGCAATTTATCATGAGCAATTAAATACCCAATATCAACCAATATGTATGCAATATTGATCAATCAAAAAAAGTACCAGAGGAAAATGAGCATGAACAATTAAATACCCAATATCAACCGATATGTATGCGATATTGATCAATCAAAAAAAGTACCAGAAAATAAATATCACTAATACAAAACAAGAGAGAGATTGAGGGTGTTATATATAGAGAAAGAAAAAAGAAAACAAAGGCAGACAGACATTCGATTGAGATGAAAACCTGAAAAGCGAGGACAGACTGCACCAGAAAATGCGACGACAGGAATGAAGGGCGACCAGAGAGCAGGGGCACAACATTTGAGGTATTCACACAAAAACTGCAGCAGTTCGCCCCTCCAGATGTAAGAAAGCTGAGACGGTAAGAATAACTGGAATGTGTGGAGGAGGTTAAAGGGCCGAAAAAATGTTGATGTGCAGGTGAGCTGCAGACTTTACTTAGCAAATCCAAACAGCCTCGGAAACACCCCCATACTGAGACTGCTATTGATTCTGTCTGCGGCACAGCCACAGCTGTTCCTCAACTCACACACCTCAGCACACACATACATATATATACAGTCAATATTAATTTGAAAAAAAGAAATAAAGAGTAATAAAATGAATTTATTGAGCCAGTGTGTCAGGAAAAGCAAAGAGAGTTGTGTGACGGGTTCGAACAGTTGCAGCAGGTGATGATAGGGACGGTCTGAGTCCAGGAGAAGGGAGGGAGATGGCGAGAGAAAGAGGAGAGGGAGGGATCGGATAAAAAGGAAACATGCTTGCTTCGCAGTCGGGGAAGAATTTCTCTCTGCAAACATCCCTGGGAATGTTTAACGTTCCAGTGAAACCCACCTCATCATTCCACCATCTGGAATGTATCTCCCTCTCTCTCTGTATGGAAGTCTCACTCACACACACACACACACACACACACACACACACACACACTCAGCCTTCAACACCTCGTCTGCACTCAACTCTATCAATTATTAACATTAAGTGTCAGTGTCTGTATCATAGAGGAATTCAAAGAACTAGTAACTGAGCATTTAGGAACGAGTGAAAAATTCGCATAAACTATGAGTGAAAACAACTGAATTATGAGCACAGTAGAAGTTAGCATGTGTAGCAACTGCCCTTCTAATAGATTTGGAGTGGACACTATACTTAAAGGAACTGCAGAAAATTCTCTTTACACTCAAGACAGAGATAAGTTTCTTCATCGGAACAGATTTGGAGAAATGTAGCATTACATAGGGGCCTATGAAATCCATTTTATTTTTAAATTCCGTTTAATTTTTTCCAAATTCCGTTTTTATTTTTCTGGATTCTGTTTTTTTTCCGTTTTAATTTTTCTTGATTCTTAATAGCTAAATTACATTTTATTAATCAAAAAGCATGTCTTATTGATTAAAATCATGAAAGTTGTACATTTTCACATCAATTTATTAAAGTTTAACAAAAATTACATGTTTAGGGCCCCGTGAAATGTTTTATTTTTCTCACCATATTTTTTATAGTTTCCAAATTCTGTGTTTTAGTATGTCTAATTATTTGAATCCATAAAACAACTTAATTTATTAACTTAATTTTTTCCCCCTCACAAATTCTGTGTTGTGTATTTAAATTTTTCTGGTTATCAAAAAAAGGCATAAAACATTAATTTCATTTATCTTTTAATTACTGAAAATTAAGCAAACTTTACTTTTTGGCAAACAAAGGGGATTTACTATTAAAATTAAAACATGGAATAAATGTTGTGTGATTCTTCCTTAAAAAATACAGTTTGTTTCAGTTTAGTAGTAGCAGTAGTAGTAGTAGTAGGCTATGTACACTCTACTGGAAAACAGCAATCGGCACAATGTCTTCAAATCAAACCGGACTTTTATTTTGACGGGTTGCTGTGAATACCTTTACAGTTCTGTGTATGTGATATGATGTTAGTTTTACTCAAATCAAATGCTAATGAAGTGACTCTCAGAGCAGTTCTGGAGATGTTGTTCATGTGTTTATGTCCTCATTTAGTGAGACCGACGTGTGCTTCAGTATGCGTGTAGTAAATGAAATTAACAGTACGCCATTCATTAACAGAGACATGCAGGATTCATATTTAAATTGACTTTTGCTGCTTAATATTTACAGATACTAGTCCATATCACGATTTTTTTTAAGTGTAGGGACCTACTTTTGATTACTTCATTCAAAATTTGACAAATTCTGTGACATTCCGTGTTAAACTGTGAATTCTGTTTTTATGACTGGATTCTTTGCTTGAAGAAGTGTTATTATGGATCAAGTACTTGCGATGGATTTTTTTTCTTACACAGCTTTTCACTTCACAAGATGCTAACTGATGGACTGGAGTCATGTGGATTATTTGTGGATTATTGTGATGTTTTCACATGGGGCAACTGATGTAGTCTTAAATTTCCCCAAAGCAAAGTTCAGCAAATTTTCATTTTTGGGCTGAGAGGAAGTAAGTACAGTACTTTCTTAATTTACGTGATGCATGTTTTCTGAAAGTTTTTAGTCCACTCCAAATTTTGGAAACATCTTTCAAAGTTTTGTTGACTGAGCAATCAATACTCATTTACACAACTAAAGTATATTTATCTGCCATAACCTCATTTTCATTTGCATTTAGCTCAAGGCAACATGAAGTGATTTTACTTCATAATCTGATTTCCAAGAGAAACAGGATGTTTAACAAAACAAATGAACTACAATGCTATTTGAATGGATGCTGAAAAGTGGATGCAACATAAAGGGGAGAATTTCTATATTAAATAAAAAAATAAATGTTTAATGTAAAAGCTTGGTGATGTCATCTGTAAGGAAAGAAATTTAAGCGACCGAGCAAGTTACAATAAATTTTAATTAATCACTCTGAATTTTTTATTTTTACAGTAAGACCAAGACTTAAGCAAAGTCTGTATTTAAGCAAATATGTAAATAATTCTAATTCAATTTTGACTATAAATATGGCATCTCATTTTACTAAAGTCATTAACTAATTGAAGAGGTTCCTAAATCAGGAACAATGCCAAATTCACTGAGTGAAATGCACTCAAGCAGTTAATGCCGCAGCTAAGAAAGTCACAGTACTACTTGATAAAGCACCGCTCCTCGTGGTCTGCAGTGACAGATCAATATTTCTGAGAGATATAGTGAACTGGCAGTGTGTAATGCAGCCAATCTTCATTCCTACGTATGAGTTTCAGCAGTCAGACTGGGAGTCAATCACAAAGTGAAATTCTGACGCATCTGTCCACCGAGCAACAGCATCTGCCATAGCACAGATGTTCATTTGTGAATGGAGTGATTCACGGCCACTAACACACACTTATCAATTCATCAGACATTAAACATCAATGTGTGAGCTCATATAAATAGACATGACATCACTGTACTGGCAGCCAACTTCAGATAAAAACCTGGTTTGGATTCTGTCAATGTTTATCTGCTTCCTGTCTTAAAAGTAAACTAAAAAAAGGTTTAACTGGTTTCTGTGACGCTCGTGAAATTTGTGACACTAGTTTAGTGCATCAGATAACATCAGCTACTCGAAACCAAACACACAGAACGCTTGACAGCAATGCTTTGCCTACTGAGAGTCAGACACAAAGAAGCTGTTATGCTATTTTTAGGAACTTTAAAGCTAAATTTTTAACAGTGCCTGAACAAATGTATTACTTTTTTTTTTTTTTTTTTTTTAAAAGGTAAAAATTTAGCATTAAGGGGTTCGTTTGGCATTGTAATAAGGGTTGCAAAGGGGTGGAAAATGTCCGGTAAATTTCTGGAAATGTTCAAAAAAATCCCTGGAAGATTCAATAAAAATCCTGGAAAGTTTCCAAAATTTCTGGAATGCTTCAGAAATTAACTGGAAATTTTCTACCTTTTTACAACCCTACTTGTAATACTGCCAAATATTCATTATAAGCTACTATTTCAAAACATTCTAAATGTACAAATAAAAAGTGTTGTTTCTAAATTGTTACATTTCCCAATTAACATATTCAAAAGATGCCTTACAAGGCATAATTAATACATTAAATCCACTTTTATAATGCATTATACAAAAAGGGTTTTTATAAAGTGTTACCGTAACTTTATTCAGGTTTGCCACAAAATCTGATTAATTTATTACTTCAGACTAATGAATTTACATGATTTCGTCAGTGATTTGCAAAGACAGGATAAGCATTTTTTTTATAGCGAAACTAGAAATATTTAAAATAAATTTCAATGAGACTTAACAATATGGTTCAGCTTGTCAACATGAGTTAATGCATTAAGTATCTAAATAATATCAATAACAACAAATGAAATTAAAGCATTCATTACTTAATTATTAAATTCAATTTTTATATATATATATATATATATATACAATGACCCAGTTTTAACATTTTAAATTGTACAAATTAATATTATTAAATAAACATGAATTAAAAAACAAAAAGTTTATTAAGTGACAGATCTTTTGCTTAAGTATAATACATGGACAGTTATAATGACGCTTGCCTTACCAAACACCATTAAAAAAGGTCAGTTTTTTTGTCAATTAATATATGCATGGAAATGTATCACAAAACACGGTAAAGAGCTAACACACAGTGATAAAACTGAGCTGCAGTTTCTGGTTTCCCACAGCTCTTAGATAGATGATTAGGGTACTCGATGTAACTGACTCCCTGAATAAGACAAAAAAAGCCATTTTCAGATGCATTTTCAACTTTGCAGGAGTCAGACTGCTCTATTTGTTCTCCTTGGTCTCACTGTGTGTGGCTTTGTGTGTGTGTTTAGCTCCAGAGGGCAAGATAGTAGCTAATTTAGGCCGTGGAAGCAAAAAGTTGCGGCCTGTGGGTGGCAGAGAGCAGTCTGATACCAGGAAAAGGAAGTGACACGGTCAGAACCAGCAGCCATCACTCTGCCCTTTTCAAGGAGTCTGGAAGAGCTCGACAAAGCGGCCTCAACGTGTATCTGTGTCTATCACAAACACCTTCTTTGCATCAAGAATGGCTGGAAGATAAAGATAGGACTGCAATGTTATTCGTAGAGCTCAATGGAGAGACACAGAGAGTGAGAAAACCCCCAGAAAGCACTGATTAAACGAAGAAACAAATGTGCACAGATCTACATCGAGAAACGGTGTGAAAATAGCTGAGGCGCACAAGAGCTGTGAAGGTCTCGAAGGACTTCTGGAAAAGTAAGGACTTTCTAAAGGGCTTCGTTCCCACAGAAGATGAGCTTCCAGCTCTACAGGATGCATACATTATCAGTCCCATGACACGTGGCCCTTTTCTTCCATTCTGCTTTTCTTTTTCTGTGTCACGTTCATGCATTCTTGTTCTATGAATCACACGCAGACTCTGTAAGTGGCGAAAGGACTGCTTTTTTGTTTTATCATCTTTCAAGTAGTCTAAAAATGAGACAAAAGCAAACGTGAGAAGGAAAACCAATTTATCGAATCCCAATTTAGCAAAACCAAAAAGGCAGTCTAGATACGTAACCATCATGCTGCGAGAGAGAAACTCTCTATGTACCTCCTCGTCTAAACTATTCAAACACAACTGAAAAACAGGACGTACTCCACGGTTTTGACTTTAACCCAGATACCAAGGAGCTCAAAATAGCATTGAATTTTAGATGCTATCGCTGTTCGTGTCTGGTGCAGTGGACGCCTCGTGAATGACTAGGCAATTTCCTGACAAGTCGATCACGTCTTTCTTTGGAAAAAGAAGACAATATAGTAAATCACACGTACAGGGCAGCACATCAATATTTTACTGGTCATGCTGGGAGCCTTGTGTCATGCTTTCCATGAATACATGTACAAAAACAAGAGAGAAGAAAAGAGGAGAGGTGAAGTGGATATGATTGGACCCGTCAGTTAAGCAAAAAGACAAATATTAGCTGTCAAAAACACTTTTGTACACCGTCAAAACACGGCAACTATGGCACAATGGTCATTGTTCTTGGCTAATCCCGATTCCCAGACGTTTGGTGAAGAGAATTCGCCATACTACAATCCACCAAATCCCCCTCCTTTGAGAAGTGTTCCCCAAAGGTTTACAAAGCTCAACTACTAACAAGCTCAATTGGTTTAGTGTGATGTAAGATTGCCCTTAACATCTGTTTGATGAAAACCGCTCTTCCATCAATTGACGTTCAACTACAGGGACAAAAAGATGGACTGTCTCCAACAGAGAGCAACTAAAAGAAAATGGAAGGCCTGATATATGTATTTCTTTGTCTACCATGGTATGACGGTGTCAAATAATACCGAAAACATTAAACTCAAGTCTAATTTCCATCCAAACAGCTCGGAAACAATAACAAAAAACAATGATGGTGACAAGTCATCAACCACCAATGGACTGGAAAGAAGTCTTTCCCCAAAGAACTTTAATGGATGGGAAAGGACACAAGGAATTGTGGGAAAAACTGGGGGTTGACAAAAATGGGGTTAGTGGTTAAATAATGGAAAAGCTGCATCATGGTACACAATACTTGAGAGGAAGTGGGGGTGTGAGAGAAAAGGAGCTGAAAAACCAAACACTGTTCAGATAATTAATGCTTTGGGATATAATAAATCCGAGATGAAACAATAACCCTTATGTATGCATGTATGTAATATATATATGTAGCCTATATCTGTGTGTGTGTCCCTAGCATACAGCTAACAAACATGGGCTAAAAGCCACAAAGCTCTTATTTTGTTTTCATGGGATCTTTTGTGGTGGAACAAAATGGTTGTCTAACTAAAAGTGTGCCTACTGCCGAGTTCATACTGCACGATTTTCAAACTCGACGGCTCGCTGTTGTTTTCTCACTGCGTGACTATCTAGGGGAAGCATTCAGTTGCTGCTGTGTTCACATTGCACGATGGATCTGTGATAGGAGTTTCACTTTGCATGACTTCACAATTAAAAGAATCGCCGACAGCTCTGTCTGCTCGGCAAACTATGTACAAAACACACACGAGAAGTGATAAGGAAATAACGTGAGAACCCGTGTGTGTCAGACAAAAAAAAAAAAAGGGAGGGAGGGAGGAGTTATAGACCAGAATATATATATATATATATATATATATATATTCTGGTCTATAACTCCTCCCTCACCTTCCCTCTGCCCTGTATCTTGGTCTCTCATTGGCTGTAGGTCATCGCAGATGTAGTTTTCAGTCAGAAATCATCGCTGACAGCTCCAGATATTTAGCATGCCAAATATTTTGCGGGCGTCAGCAATTCCCTCAGATCGCGTCTTTGATAATTCACACTGCATGTTTGTCACTCGTGTAAACGAGCACCGATTTGCCTCCGATTTTGGGCATTTGTCGGCGATTTCGCAAAACCTGTCGGCGAGTGAAAAATCGGGCTAAAATTGTGCAGTGTGAACTCGGCATTACTGAAAGCTCTGCTCATGAGTTCATCCTTGACTTTCTCAATGTATAATCCAGTCACTCCAAACAGGCTGAGGCATCTCACTGGAATGCAGGCCTCCTTCCTCCCCGTCTCCCTCTCTCTCTCACACCGCTTCCCTTCACACTATCTGCGGACCGGCCCAGCCTTGCCCTGCCCGTCTGCAGCCATGTTTTGTCTTCAGCTCTAAGGCCGCACGCTCTTGTTCGCAGCATTGTTCATCTGTAAACAAAAGGCTTCCTTTCTCTCCGCCACTCCTTCCTACTTCGCTTCTTAAAACAGTACAGGAAAGACGACGGAGGAAAGGAGAGAAGGGTGGAGAGGTCGTCTCGTTGTTAGTGGAGAGCTAGGTGTAATCTCAGATTCGCTTCCTGCTACAGCACTCTCCGGTTTCCCTCCTTTCGTGATTTTCATGAGTAAGGAAGGATTTAGTTGAACTTTCTCACTCACTGGATTGGTATCTCATTCATTAGGGCCGCTTCTTGGCATCCTGTTTGGCCGAGCTCACATCTGAGTCAAGATGTGCGCTTATCAACGGAGAACGCTGTGACCAATCGAGATACTGCTACCATAAGTGCTACAGGAGGCGCAAAGACATTATCGGATTGGATCGGAGTCATGGAATCCATTTTCCACCGCCTTCTTTACAATGCCAAAGGTCAGTCTCTTAGTCAGATGTCTGAGAGACCACTTAGTCTCAAACTGAACACCACATAAGACTGAAAGAAAACACAAGAGACTTAAGGACCATCAGTGGCTCTCCCAGGATTGCTCTGTGGTTTCCATCTCAGACTGTGAATCATTTCTTTCAGGTTGCACATCAAGGGATTGGCCAACGCTGATACTGAAAACTTGCTTGAAGGAGAACATCTTCACCTTTAGTAAATAATTCACCTGGTGGAAAAGTGTCTGAATCAAGTGCATTTACCTTTGACAAGTCAATCAAAACTATAATTCACTGATTAAGTGACAAAAAAGCAGAAACACACCATAAAATGTGGTTTAACTGTAGAGAACTACATCAAAATTACAAATTACAGTCACAAATAGGTTGACTGCAAAAATATAACCTTCCTGCAATGCTTCTGAATCACCACTGCAAAAATAAATGAATAATTAAAAAGTTATTTTAGTCATAAATGTAAGTTTGTAATTTGAATCGAATGTGACAAGATAAATGACCATGTTTTCAACTGAGCTGACAAAATGAAAAGTACAACCAGTGTGTGACTCATGAACAAATGAGTCCTATGAACCAGTTCTGTTTAGTGAATGAAAAACATGTAGCGCAACCACAGTAGTACTAATCAAAAAAAAAAACCAACCAAACAAATTTCTACCAAAAAAATATATAATAACAAAACAAACCAAGCTATCTCTTAATAAAAAAAAAAATAATATTCTCAACAAAAAAAGTCCAGTCCAGTTCATGTAAAAAGGATGGTTCTTTTTAATGAATCACTCAAAAAGACTTACAAGTTTGCTTTAAAATTAATTGCTTAATTTTAAGATGGACAGTAATGAAAACTTGCAGGAAGTGCAGTAAGTGTGTGTGGACAAAGAAATTACTACAAGAAAAAAAAATTAAACTATATTAGATTTGATCGAGCATTTTAAAAACAAGAAAAGTCTGCCTGATCAATAAAACTAAAAAGTTACCATTGCTCCATCTTCAAATCATAAAAAAATCATAATTGACAAGCATGTGGTTGCTTTCGGCAAAAAATAAAAAAAATAAAATAAACACACAGATTGTCTTAAAGGGTAACATTTACACTTTAGTTGAAGCGAAACCTCCAGCAACAAGATTTCAATGAACCAAAACATTCTGGGAGGAGTACACAAGAAAATCTGAAAAACAAATATCTGCCCGATTGTTCACACTCAGGTTGAATGAAAGTTTAAGTATAGTTACCTTATGATTAACTTGATGACCCATATTAATGAAGGTATGTGAGATGTTTCATCTAATCACAGCAGGAAGGATTTCATCAAATTGAACACTAAATCCTTTACCCAACCCACAGCAATGCCCTTTGGCTGCCGATGCAGTATTAATGAAAAACAAACTGCTTTGGAGACAATATCAACCACAACAATGAGAAGAGGCCTATCTCTTCTCCTGAGGTACGTGGCTCCAAGATGTGAGGGGGAAACCCAAAGATCTGGGCCATATAACCCAGACCTTTAACACTTCAACAAAAAGGAAAAACCACTATGAGCAGACATGGTGAACCGGTGGAGGAAGCTCTGGGGTAGTGGGCTTAGACTAAACAACACAGACCTCAGGAAGCCTGGACGACTGCCTAGGTGCACTTGGAGCTGCTACAGGTAAACATTAAGATCTGTTTTCGAACGGGACCACCGCTGTGTGTGGCTCTGCCGACGGACCCCGAATTTACCTTTGAGTAGATACTTCATGTCTCATCTGCTTAAACGCCGCTGAAGTGAGAAGTTAAAAACAGCTTAATAATGAGATGTGGTTTGCATCACTTTTACACAATCTTAACGATTTATGAAAATATTAATTATGAACACAAATAATACATAATTAGCTAAAAATCTAAAAAAGCTAGACCAGAAAACAGCTCGCATATTCTAAAACAACTACAATGCGAAAAATGACTTTTCAAAGTTGTAAATAAAACTAATTATTGGGATATGTTTTACAAGAAACTTGCAACATTAAACATTTAATTCAATGTGCTACTTGCCCTTTCTTCATTTCACACACACACAAAAAATAGTTGGATTGTCCAGCAGGAAAGGGTTAATAAAATCTACTCTGTCAAATTAAGACTTGTATTTTAGTCCACTGTCATTTATCAATTTAATTCCCACTAGAGAGCAACCCTGGCGTGCTTTTCCAACTGTAAACCATAAACCACCTCTATCTGATCAACACAGCAGTATGTTCCCATCCGCATCACCCATAAACAGCATGTAGTTATTTTCCTAACAATCCATCAAGTGTCCTCTATAAACAGCACTGGTCTTAAAGATCCACTGAATCCAATAATTTTTATGAATGACCAATATTTGCCAATTTTAAACTATGACCATTGGACAATAACCACACAAGAACCACTGAATCCAATGAAAGACCAGTAGAAGAACATCATATCGACCATAAAGGACCAATATTTGGCTATTTTAAACTGTGAGTATTGGTCGATAATCAAACTACTGAGGGGACAAGATGGTTAGCTCACCCAGCAACTAAACAATACATTTTTCTTCATCAGTATTTTTGTCTTGTTTTCAAGTAAAAATATCTTAAAACAAGATAAACTGACTTAAAAACCTGTATAAGATATTGCTTTCAAAGAACATCTTTATATATTTTATAGTCCATTAGCAAATACATTTTATTCTTGTTCTAAGTGCAAATCTAACAAAATTTAACAGACACATAACTAAACAAACATATTAACATGACTAGTTACTTGACATTTAGCTACTGATGACATGGGTGGAACTCACAAAACCTGTCTAGATTAAGTCTACGTCACCCCAGAATTACACTGAAAAAAAAAACAATTATACTATACTTAAAGGAAACAACTGGCAAATTATTCCCAAAACAAAAAGTACAATTTGTAAATGGGGTAAGAAAATACACTTAAATCATGATATGTCCTCTAAAAACGAGTCTTAATATCCAATACAATTTAAAATTGAAATCCCCGAAGGTTGAAATAGGAAATTAGGCTAATATTATCAGACAAATCACTAATGTGTCCCCCAACACAGCTGTAGGTCTTAATACAAGATGAGAAACAGACATTTAGGCTGGTTGAGGTGAGCAGCAGGGATGCACCGATGTATCGGTCAGCGATATTTATCGGACAATTTTTGATTATTTTAAAGCCATCGTCATATCAGAAATAGCATGAAAAGGACTGATACTGATGGTTTATTAATTAACTGCATGGAGAAAACGTCTGTTGTCTGTTGCATAATCCAACATTTTTCTCTGGGCAAAATAATTAAATACTTGCCAAGACAAAATAAAATCTGCACAAAACATAGTTTGTCAGACAGCATAGTTCTGCCATATGCAAATGTGAAACGCCCGCGCTCAGTTGTAAATTCATCATAGGTAAGTCGCAATGGCAATGCCCCGGAGTTAGTTTATCTTAGGATATGTCACGAACCACCAAGCATTATTCAAACAAATAAATAAAAACAAATGCAGTGTAACATTCAACATATTGTGTGTTTGAAACCAGCAAACATGGCATGATTCACATCACGCACCTGCAGCATTTCTGTGAACAGAGAAAATGGAATAAAACTATATAGGCTACATAAAAAGGAATATATAGGCCTATAAACAAAATATGTTTTACTTAAATCATTAACACATAAACAAAACGAAAGAAAAATGTTTGCCGAGTTTGGATCATCATAACGTGCTCCGAAGTTCACAGAAAGGAAAGCCGTTTTCTTTATTTTGCAAAAGCTGTACAGTTTTGAATCTCATCAGCGACTCACAGGCACATACAACATATTTTTGCTAATCTGGCATCACAGCCTGTTCATTATCTAAATAAAATACAGTTAAAGAAACATAAAAAGTTACACTGCTCAATTGAAATAGTCCGTAGTACAGTCTGTGCCGTTCAGGCTGTTTTTTTCCTCTCAAAACGCTTATAGGAGTAGCGTTTTTTTTTTTTATCCATGCTGCAAACATTTTTAAATATCTTGAAAAATAGGCCTACTTTAATGTCTTTAAAGCATTGACAGTATTTTCTTTTGTTTAATACATTTGGTCAAAATCTAGTAAAGATGATGCTGTATTGGCTGTACTGCTGTATATGACTAAGCGCAAGATAGGTTACCAGATCAAGACCCTCGTGTTTTTTTTTTTCTTTTTGAGTAAAGATAACGCTGTACTTTATTATTAATATTATTATTATTATTATAGGCAAAGAAAAACTTTTAAAAATAACATTATTAACCAGTATTTTTTCTACTCAAACTGGTTTCAGAACGGTAATAATACAGACGTACCCAGGAACAGAAATGTTCAAATACCAATTCTGCTCGGAGTGAACCGATCGATTTTATTTTAAATTATTTATTTATTTTAACCCCTGCTTTATGCAATCGACCAATATCGGCATCGGTATCAGAATCGGCCAATAGCTGTTTGTTAAAATCGGTATCGGCCAAAAAAAAAAAAAAATCCTATCAGTGCATCCCTAGTGAGCATGTAAAGAGATCAGGCAAAAGTCACAACTCTGCTGTCAAACACAGACAATTAGATTAAGTGTGCTTACACTAGTTGGCATGACATTTCATGACATCATGGATTAAAGCACGGGTATTACACTCGCATTAGATCGAGGGCCGGACACCTGCTTTTCTGGACCTACTAAAGTCCAGAATCACGTTCATGTGGCTTTAATGGCCAAAAGTGAGGTAAAATTAAAGGAAGCACATAAAACTTACTTATTTCATTCACATGAGGCTTTTACATTATACTTACACAATCAAAATCGAAAGTTACAGGAATATTAATCAAACTAATTCAACTATCAATAACAAAAAGAGAAACTCTTGCAACTATTCGCTTGCAAAACTTTAGCTTTACAAAAGCATCTAGAACCAAAAATGAATACAAAGATAAGCATAAAACGGCATATAAAATATAATTATTTTAAACATCAAAAAAAAAGTTTTAACTTTTTATTTTTCATTAACAACTCTCAGAAAATTTAAAGTGGGATTGAGCTGGGTTGCTGTAGGACAGTTTTGTCATCAACAGACTGAGTTTGTCAAAATGCCTAATTAAAATAAGTTTTTTCCACTTTAGGATGCAAGCTAAACAAAATGAAGAGCTAAAACACGATATATCATATTGACAATAAAGTGACATAAAAATTTCTCCACAAGCTGGACTGCTCTCCTCCATAATACTGACACAAACAACCAGGGAGAGACAGCAAAAAGAGAAAGAGAAAAAAAAAGTAAAGAAATTGAGTCCTGTAGATTGTACCAAAAACCAGGCCCAGTGCATTTAACAGAGCCCTATGCGCAGACATATATGAGATGCACCCAAATGTTTACTATTAAAAATCGTCCCGCCTGAGACCACAAAACCGTGAGAAATGTCTTGAAAGCTGTTCCTGATCTACAGAATTAAAGAGTGCTAATGAGGAACGTCTAGCCAAATGTTTTCGTTTTCAGCCAGACATGCGGTGGAAGTCATACGCAGCTGGCATCGGACCACAAACCAGTTCCTGATCCTGGATCACATTTCCCCCAGTTCAATCTGGTCAATCAAGGTTTAAAAAAAAAAGGAAAAACAGACAGCATTATTGCTCAGAGACGTGAAAAACAAAACTAAGCGCTTCAAACATCTTCACATCTGGTCTGAACTATTGCACAGTGCAGCGGTCAGTGCAGTCGGTTCTTATTTAAACAGCCTGCGTCTGCGTTTCTGTCGCAGCTGTCCTGCTTATCTGGCCGTTGCAGTTCAGATGCAATGGCTTGTAAGCACAACCGTCTCTGCCTTTGCCTTGCAGCAGAGCAGCTGAACCAACAGGAAATCCAGTCTCAGTCTATTAATTGGTGGAACAATTTCAATCATTCGAGGGCTCTCAGTCAGAGAAGGAAAACGTTTACAAATGTCGTGCAATTATTGCACTTTCTTTTCGCCTGCTTTCGATTTGTTGGCTCCCCCACCCCGCCCTTTAAACTCTCCGCTAGAATGCTATTCGGAAATTTGGCAGCCGAGTCAACAGCCATATGCAGCTGAACATGGTGTTTTTACCAGCCGTTCTGTCTGGAGACCCACATGGCTGAAATGACTTCCACAGCATTCCATTAACTATTACATCACAATTAGACAAGGACAACAGTCTGATGCCGACAAATAAACACTTCATGCTGGACTAGATTACACTGCGTGCTTACAGTTAACATAACCCAATTTACTCCAGCAATATGACGTATTTCTGAGAGAAACATGAGAAAAACAAATGTTGTTATTGCTCTATGATTTCTGCGATGCAGAAAATGTGGATGGAATCACGGAATCCAGTCATAAAAATTGAATTTACTGTATAACGCAGAATGTCACGGAATTCGGCAAATTTTGGATTAATAAATCAGAAGTAGGTCAGTACACATAAATCAAAACGTGATATGGACTAATAGTGTCTGTGAATATCAAGCCGTATAATACTATTTAAATAAGAATTCTGCATGTTCTGCACTCCTCTGCGCAAATGAATGGCGCAGATATGCTGTTTCGTTTACTACACATACTGAAGCGTGAACGATCCCTATAACTGCTCTGAGTCACTTCATGAGTATTTTACCATTTCTTGTAAGAAAAACTATCGTCATATCATAAACAAACAAACTTAAAGGTCTTCACAGCAACCCGTCAAAATATAAGCTATAGTACTACTACTTTTCATTAGATCCTAAATATTACACAGTATTTTTAAAACACAATAAATGAATAATAAAATTGTTATTAAAATATTCTTTTTGCAGAATATTTATCAGAAAAAAATATTTTCCAGAATTTATTTTCCAGAAAATTTTTAATACACAACAGTATTTCTGGAAAAAAAAAATCCCTAAAAACTAATTAAACCATTAAAATGAAAACCAGAAAATTAATGAAAAAACTAAATTTGAGGGTGGAAAACGCTGAATAAGCACATATTCTGCATTAAGACCATTGTGATTTTCACATTTTAAAATAAGTTTCATGACAAATTCTTCTTACTGTAATGCATAAAACACAATAAAAAATAAAACAAAACATTTTTAAAAATATATAAAAAAAAAAAAAATTTCATTAGATCCTAAATATTACACAGTATTTTTAAAACACAATAAATGGTAAAACAAGACATGCTTAAGGATGTATGAAGAAAATATAAATAATATATTATTTTTATGCAGTGCAGTAATGATTTAAAAAGAATAGGGATGAGTGATACCATTTAATTTGTTTTCAACATGAACAAAACACAGATATCAATACCATTATTGATAGCACTAATTAAATGGACCTTTTTTAGCAGTTTCTAAGGACAAAACAGGTAATAATAATCATTTGACAACATATTTGAAAGCCACATTTAATAATATAAAAACACATCAATATTTCAGGACCAATCTATCTGTTCTAATTATTCATCACTACATTAATGAGAAAGCAATAGCTAAAATAGCAATTAGACTTTGAAATTACATATAGAACTAATCTAGACAGGCTTTGTGAGATTCACGCATATTGTCAGCAGCTAAATGTCAAGTAACCAGTTAAGCAAATGCAAATGTTGCAATAGTAAGTACATGTAATGGTATCCTTAGATTACAATCCTGGACTACCACCATGGAGCAAGACACTTAACCCAAGGTTACTCCAAAGGGACGTGGCAGTAAAAGTGGACTAGACCTGAAAAAAAAAACCTAAAGGAGCCATAATAAGCAGCTCCAGCAGCTCAAACCAGTGAAGAATATGTATCAATCCACACAAGAAATCTTTTTTAAAGGGTAAGGGGAGTCCTTTTGATTTCCTCAGTGAATTTGCATTCCACAAATGCCACTCGCCACCACAAAATGCCCCAAAGTCTGCAAAGCCCTGCACCACCATTACATCCTGCTTGAGTCATACCGAAGAATCGTATGCATGATCCTTGCACATTTATTAATTAACAAGAGATGATATCAGCTTATTACCATCAGAAACAGACATTGAACAGTAGTCTACTGCAGTAAACATAAGACTACATCTCTAATTGTCCTCTCCTCTCTACCTCATTCCATCAGACACAGCGCAAGCTTAAATATTTCATTTGGCTGCTCGCAACGAGTGGAAAGACTTGGAATTTGCCGGAGCGCTGATCCTGGAGGCACATTAAACATGGCCGCTGTCTTATGTCTCAACGTCCACTCGTGTTTGTTTAGCTGTTTGCATCAAACTAAATAAAAGTGACTTAAGAGGATTACGGCAGAAATGTTGTCATCTGCTAGCAATAACAAGACCAAGATGGGTTCAGAAAGCATAAGATCCTCTTCACCTCCAACATGATTCAGTAAGCAAAAGCTATCTTGCTAAACTGTACTTCGTTAAAACGACATATCTTCTTGTTAAAATGACAATTTTTTTCTTGTAATAACAACATATGTCATAAAAACTGTTTTCCCGTTACTGTAGATATATGGTACACTATGTGAGCGAGTTAAGCGACTGTCTGCGCTGCTTAGCATGTCGTTTTAATGAGAAAACATCTCGTTATTGCGAGAAAAGATGTTGTTTTAATGAGAAAAGATGTCATTAAAATGACATAACATCTAGTTATTATAACATAATTGAGTGGAAAAATGTGTGTGGCAGCAATGCATCATCGTATTTAACACAGCATTTGATTAAACATCCCAAAAAATTTAATTCTGGCATTGTTATCTCACTTTTTGTGTCTTCTGAACCTGTACGACTTTTTCACGTAACACAAAATGAGATATTTATAGCAATCTGCTCTTTTATATTCAAACTGAATGGCTGTTAAGCAACACATTCAGTGAATAAGTTACATTTCTTTCAAAGCTATTGTATGGCTTCAGAAGACTTGAAATACAACACACAAGTTACTTTAATGGTGGGCTACACAATTAATCGCATGAGACTGTCATGCGCATCTCGTCAGGAGATTCATCTGTGATTATAAACGCAATATTGCATAGCTTGTCAATGATCTATGGCTCTGTGTAGTAAATGCTGCTCCATCTGAAAGCATGTGATGGAGATTTACTACTAATCACAGAACCGGCTTTACTGATGAGATGCTAATGACAATCACATGTGATTTATCATGCAGCCCTAGTGCATTATGGGGATTTTTTTGTGTGTTTTTGGAGCTTGTTATTCTCCTTTTGTGTTTCACAGAAGAAAAAAGTCATACAGTTTTCGAAAGACGAAAGGGTGAATAAATCAATTTTGATTTCTGGGTCAACGATCCTTTTGAGAAAGATTAATGACAAAATTGTACAAAGTAATGAAGGGTGTAAGATCACTAGGAAAGTGGACATACTTAAAAGTGGGCTCAGGAATCACAAATTTTCACAATAACCAGCAATAATTATCCATTAAAGCATTTAGCCTGGAAGAGTTGTGCATTATAGTGATTTGTCCTCAGTTAAATGGTTTGCACTGGACATAAAAAAGCTGTATGCACTCTAAAAAAGAAGTTGTTATCAGAGTAGGTTTTATAAGAAAATAACTTTTCAGTTTTTCTACTTCAAAATCACATTTAATTTAATGCGTTACTTATGTTTCACAAACATTTACAATGAAACACAATAGCAATTACCAAGTGAAAACTGTTTCTACACCAAATTTTGTTAGGTGTATATGTACAACAGCCATTGTGAATTTTTTTTTAATAATAAAAAAACATCAGAGCGACATTAAAAGGCTTTCAACCAATCAGGATGCCTTGATTCCAGAAAACAACTAGGTTAATCTCATATAGTGCTTCACTGGGAACCAGTGGAAAGCTGTGAGATGACAGCAGGTCACTCATTGTAAAAGTTTTATCCTCATTCCCACCCACGGAGCAGTGAAAATAGCTCATTTAAGGGTGCAACAGCAACCAGGGAGGAGAATGGGCTCTTTCTATATGCGAGAGCCAGACATCTCCACAGCCCCACAGACGAATCTCCCAGTCTCACAGACTGCTGCTTCCTCCCACAACCGCACTGCTGGGTC
Source organism: Cyprinus carpio (assembly GCF_018340385.1). NCBI lineage: Eukaryota > Metazoa > Chordata > Actinopteri > Cypriniformes > Cyprinidae > Cyprinus > Cyprinus carpio. The sequence goes on along the minus strand of NC_056599.1, from coordinate 29,206,885 downwards.
ACGAAGAATACTACAACATCCCGCTGCATACCTGGAGGCTGATTTCACTGCACGGTACGCTTCATTGTGGAAAGCATTCCCTGAGGTCTCCAACAGAGACTTCCATAGAGACAGACTGATCATCATGTTGTCTAATGTTTTTCATCGATATTCACATTTTTGATTCTTCAACATCAGGTCTTACTGTCATTCGGTGGGTCTCTTAACAACATCACCCAACAACACAACTAAGAGTTCAACAGGAAACAGCAGCGTTCACAGGAAACACAACTTACTTATTGTTTGCATAAATTACTTATCTTTTATGCAACAACCGTTCATTCTGAAGAAAGAAATTAGTAACATCCATAACGCATATCATATCTTTAACATTGCTCTAAAAATAATTAAGCCTAAGCTATTAGTGTAAAAAAAAAAAAAAAAGTAATAAAACAATAAAAGTCATCATATTGTACATGTATACAAAAACATTTAAACATTTTTAATATTTAAATTTTCTATAGTGAAACCTGTACTTTATGGGTACAGTTGCTAATATTGTGAAGATACTCACAAGTTACAGTTTGACAATATTTTTTGTAGGACAATACCAATTTCAAAAATTTAAGTTTCAAATAATAGAAATGTACTACCAATTTTTCATTATTTTACTACTTTTTGACAACAATAACGTGTTATGAGTATAACAACAAAAGCATTCACAGTGTGGATACTTTAATAACTGCAATTTGTAAACAAATTTCAACAATAACCCAGGTTACAAAACGGACAAAGTTGAAGACAAAATGCAATTTATCAGTAGACCATAAGAAACCGATAACGGATTAAGTTACAGTATCGACAAAATATCAGTCAAACCGACTGTCGGTCAATATATTAACAACAAGTTATTTTTAACAGTACCATCTATTTGCATTTTGTGTGCGTGTGTGTGTAAAATCGAAATTACTCTTCATCACTTCAAAAACACTACTTTATTTGATTAATCCCCGCTAACTAGTAGCCTAATTATTGTAATAGTTTACAATGCCACATGGTACAAACATTTCAAATACAGCGATGAGATCAGACACTTGCAGCCTAGCATTAATGTGATTAACGCAGCACGATTTCTTAAACCCTCAATTTTACATTAGGCGCAAATGGCTCCATAAAAAGTAAGCTTTAAATTTGCGCGTTTTGTAAAGTACTAGACCGGATTTATGTCAATAAGCCATATTTTTCGCAGCGCCGATGGCTACTCTTTAAAACCCCTGCATCAGCGAGTATGTAGCCGCGTGTTTTCGCTTTAATGAGCACGCTAACGATAGTCGCAACTCAACTTAGAAAACGTAAACAATGCACGAGAAAGAAATGTATCGTTAATTGTTGCGTTCGCGTTCCATTAAGGCTTAATTATGACGTTGCCCCAGCCTGCTAAAGAACGCAGCGCTGCAAAAAACAACAAAACCCTTGTATTATCTGACAGTTAAACACTCTAGAGTCCTTTTAAACATAAAGCCCGCATGTAAAGACAGAAAACCACAAGGACTTACAGCAATAGCTGTTAGCCAGTTAGCCAGGTTCAGATGAAACTGTGTCGCTGTCGCAAATTCCTTACCTGTTAAACGCAACTTTACGGGTCCATTTCTTCTAACTCCTTGATTAGACATGTCCTTGACCCTTATCCAGGCTGATTACTACAGAAAACGAGTCGAATGTGCTATAGAGTTGCTTTTTGGTTGCCTTCTACGCCAGTTTCACAGTGAACAGAAAATAATGGAGTCACGGTCTTGTGGCCCGGATGTGCACAGCCCTGCCATGTCTACATACATACACGCTCGCGCCGCGGCTTTAACGCGCTCCTCGTATTTCTAGCGTCTGCGAAAGTAAATCCACGACGTTCCCTCAAAAGGTCATTCCTTACAAAGACCTCCCGAAGCTCTCCGCATCTTCCACGAACGAGCCGCGCTCGGCTTCTGCTGCCATTCCAAGGAGACCTTGAGGCAAAAGTTGTATCGCTACAGGCGACTGAATTGAGGAAATGTGGTTTGTAAGGTGTCTGGCGTCTGCGGAGCCACTGAAACCGCCCAAACTGTGACATCACACCCACTTCTTATTCATAGCGCTCTATGATCCCATCTATCCATCCATCTACTGGAATCACTTATTTTCCCACTTTATTTAGACTGAAGTCTTGGATAAACAAGACACAAACGAAAAACCACTTGTTCTTTTCCATTTTTTATTTACAACAAATAAAATTGACACAGATTCGTATGTACAACTCGGAACATGAGGTCCTCACAAAAGACAGACACGAACAAGACGAGTGCGGAAATGTTCAGAACAATCATACAAAGATATCACAGATTAGATGTTTAGAAGTTGAAAGTGCTTTGGTTTTCACTGATCTGGAATGCATAGCCATCAGTGGTCACTTCGGGGGCAACGCATTCGTCCTCTTCCTCCTGAGAGACAGACATAAAAACACGAATTTAGGAAAAGCAGGGTTTTCCAAGCATAAGAAACAAAGAATCCACAAGGACAGCTAGTCAAACCACTTTTAAGAAGCAGAGTGTGTGTACATTTTTATTTATGTATATTTTATAATATCTTGCATGCATATTATAAAACATATACATACTATTATATCATTATATAGATAGATAGATAGATTTAGCATTCAACTGACCTCTCCAGAGAAATACTTTTCAATGAGGTTGAGAGAGGCCTTGTAGACCATTTCATTTTCATGGGACTGCAAAGCTTCGATTTTGTCCAGGCCGCCACATTCCTCAATCATCAGGGACAGCTTTTCAACCTCACCAATCTTTTCACCAGCCTAAATTAAAAATAATTACAAATAAAAATAATTACAAATAAAATGGCAGGTTTGAAACAGACAAAAAAAAAAAAAAAAAAAAAAAAAAAAAAATAGGGTTTAGAAAAAAAATCCTACTGTTATTTACATCCAAGTAAAAAACAAAAAAACAAGTAGGTTCTATGCATCAGTTTTTGAGATCGGTGCATGTCTTAAGATATATAACATGCATTCAGAAAATAGATATTTCATGTTAACCAAAATCATACCAAAAAGATATTGCTGATTGCGTCCAAGATGACAAGAATGGTTTTGCTGTCCTTCGTGGAGAGCAGGTTCAGCAAGGGTTCTAGTACGTTGGCCTGAACAAGGTAGACCACTTGCTCTACTGTGCCTCCGCTGGTGTAGTTGGTCACTGCCCACACGGCCTCCTTCTGGGTCTTGTAGTCACCCTGCATGAAGATTGAGAGAAAAATGAGTTCAAAATTAAACATGGTCACAGCTTCACAGGCAAGCGTTTTCCTGTGCTCTAGTGACAACGCACCCGTCGGAGAACGTCCACCAGGTAAGGCACAATGCCAGCATTGATGACCTCCTGAATCTGATAGTCCCTGCCAGCCGTGATGTTGGACAGGGTCCAGGACGCCTCCTTTTGAATGTTGTTCTTCTGGTGGCGCAGCAGAGCAGGGAACATGGAAAGAGCGCCAGCGTTGATCACCGCCTGGGTCTGTTCATCTGTACCAGTGACGATGTTTCCAATGGAACGCAGTGAAGGGGTCTGTGGGAAGAGTGAGGCGGTGGGTCAGTCAAAAAACACAACATGAAGAAAAATACATACATACACACACATCTATAAAATGAACAAATGTCAAATGAGTGTCACAACTTTCCACCAACTTACCACAATGGAGAGCTCCCCTGATCCCAGTAGCTGAACCAGTCGAGGAACCACACCAGTTTCCACCACAACCTCAATCCTTTCATTGGGCCCATCGGTCAGGTATGAGATTGCCCAGCAGGTGTCCGCCAGCACCTCCTTATCATCATGATGCAAAAGACGGAGAAGTGTTGGCAGCATCTGTTTCACGGCGTCCAGGGGAGGTGCAGGGTTCTTATTGCGGCACAGGTTTGACAGGGTCCAGGTGACGTTCCTCAGGTAACCAGACTGCAGAAGAAGAAAGACTGGTTGGTCAGGAAAAAAAATAAAAAATGACTGAAGCTCTGATGCCACCTACTGGTAAAGTATGCCCACTACAATTTCAGTAGCAGTTTAAAACCCCAATTGTAAGTCGCCTTGGATAAAAGCGTCTGCAAAATGACTAAATGTAAAACCAATAGTAAACCATAAAAAAAAAAAAAAAAAAAAAAAAAAAAAAAAAATAATAATAATAATAATCATAATAATAATGCGAGGAAAAAAAATTAAGTAATTTTTATATATGTAATTGGTAACCTTACTGTGACAAACATTTACATTAAAATGTTATTCAATCTGTAAAAGCAGTGTTTTTCAAAATTTTTTTTTACATATTATATTTGAAACCGTTAAGAATCAAAATCATCTAGATAACAATAAATTTAAAAAAGTCAGTTTAAGTAATCAGATTTTAACAAATGTTCTAATTTAATAAAAATAAGTGGAATAAATTAACCATTTAAATATTTTTAAATTTTAATAAATCTAATTTTTTAATATAATGAATAAATATTTAATTTAAAAAAAAATAGTAATAAATTGGTTTAAATTAATATTTGGTTAATATATTTTTAGATAACTAATTATTTTTTAATCATTTACATTTGTAATATTTGTACAAATGTAATTTAATAAAATTAAATGCAATATTTAATATGTATTTAATATTAATAAATATCAAATATTTTAATCATTAAAATAAATAGATTAAAAAAAAAAAAAAAAAAACAAAAAAAAAAAAAAAAAACAAAAACAACCTAAAAGGAAAAACAGAGACATCAGGAACAGCCAGCAGAGCCAAGAGGGGTGCAACCGCACCATGCTTAATGACTTTATCTCTGTATGCAGAGCCATCACCTACAAAGACAAAAGAGCAAAAATAAATTCACACAACCAAGTTAACGCAAATTAATACATCTCACTGAAAAGAACCGCTATTGGTCACCCACCAGCAATGTTTCCGAGGGCCCAGACTGCCTGCTCACTAATATGAGGGTGTGGTGAAGAGATGAGGCTGATGAAGGCCGGGACGGCCCCTCCCTGAACCACAGCGCTGGTCTGCTCAGATGTCCCAGATGCAATGTTAGTCAGAGCCCAGGCTGCCTCAAACTGTATGGGAGGAGACTCGACCAAGCTCAGGAAGCTCACGAACTTGGGAATCAGACCCGCACTGATGATGCGGTCAATAGGGGGGTGCCTCTCTCTTGACAGCAACTTCCTGTATTCCAAATGGACAGATCATAGCATGTAAAACATTTGACATTAATGCAGACTTCTTTGCACGCATAATGCTATCTTTCAAGCATTACCTGGCAGCTTGGGTGGCCTGGACCTGACTCTCCAAGTTACTACAGTTCACACCATTCACAATCTCCTCCACCGTCCAGTGTTGAGCCTGATTAAACACAACACAGATCTAATAACGTGTAACACCTGAATACAACGTGTATATTGATCAATAACGAATGATTATGTCTCGAATCGTGCGTCAATATGGATCATCTACACACCTGACAGTTCTGGCTCTTCTCCTGAAGAGGAGAGGTGGCCTCATCCGGTAGACTGCTCACGTTCCTCCTTTTCAAAATCTGCTCGTCTTTCTTCGCTTTACGAAGTTCAACATTGACCTCGATCCTTCGCCGTCTCAGCTCCTAACATACATCAAAGCATTTAACATCTGCATGAACTGAACTGGGGCGGATTTGAAAGAAAACAATCGCTATCAGCGCTTTTTACTGAATCAGTTTGCGAAACCGCTTACAGTCGTGTCCTTTCCTTTGTTTTTGAACTGAGTGAGTCGTGCACTGTTCTCGTTAGCAGCAGACATTTTAATGACGTTCGATCACTTAATCACACTATATCGCACCCTGAAATAAAGAAACACGTTCGTGAGAATAGCAACATATGTTGTATCGTTCACAGTTCAGAAAGTAGACGTGTATACTTACGAATATAAAAACGAATTTATAAGTCGACTTAAAAAAAGAGGAACTTACCGCTTTCTGACCAAGGGACTATGGCGCTCGGACGTACGAAACAGACATTTAAACTCGTGCTACGAAGACTCTCATTGGTCCGTTCGAGCAAAAGCATTTTTCTATTGGTCCGTTTTGAAAAATCACACTGCTGGCGTGGGGACGTAGCTTACGTATTAACGCGAGATCTGGCGAGAATGCCAAATACGATTTCTGGGAATGAACCATAGACTATAAAAACAGGAATGAACTTCAATGTTTTATCCTTCAAAAAGAAATGACATTCAGATTAACATATGTATATAAACATGTATAATTATCTCTAGATTTGTATATTCAGATTATTAATACATATATATTCATATTTGACCTTTTTGTTATTGACATATGTTCGTTTTATTAATTCGATCATCTGAGTTGTCTTGACAAATATAACAGCTGTCTAAAAACCTGATTATTTAAAATATTTTCAGTTAAATCTGGAGAAGTGGTTTCAGATAGTTATTTTCTATTCACTATTTACTTACCCGCAATTATTTAAATAATACTGCATTGTTTGTATAAAACTTTTTTTTTTTAATATAAAGGCTATTAAAGGATGTGCTATTATGATTATTAAATATACCGTTCTGTTCAAATAAATCGGTAGAAAGCACTTTGGGTTAAAAGGAATGTACGTGCGATAAGGGGGCGGGGCATAACAGTTCTAAGTTTAATTCTGATTGGTCAGCGGCGAAGATGCTTGGCTTTATCATATTTAAAAAAACAGAATGGACGGAAGAGAAAGACTTTGACACCACGTGTTACAGTATTCAGAATACATATATCCATTATATGCTGAAAAAACATTAACAGTAACATATATCGCGTCTCCCACTCAAATTTAGTATTTCTGTAAATCAAACAATCCTTTTATGGCGTAATTATCATATTTATAATAGGCAATTATTTCTTTAATAGGGACAGCAACTCGGTTTAATGGTAACACACAACTTGCCAATTGTTAATGAAAATTGTAATTCATTAATTAATTAGACTACGATTGGAAGATCCTAAGCGTATATGCGTAGGCTTGAAACAAATGATCCCAAGTATACAAACAAGTAAGAGAAATAAAAAGTCTTTATAGAAGTGTAATCCTATTAAGATCAGAGATAGGAACAAAACGTTTATTGCCATACAAATTCTGTAAGATGAGAAAAGTGCACTTAAAAATATAACACATAAAAGTCTACTGTCATTAGTATATCCTTAACTATAAACATGAGAAAATGTGTGGTTTATTTTGTGCCCTTTAACACAATTTTCCAGACAAAACATTAAGAATTGTGTTAGATAATCTATGTATCTACAAAATACACCATCTTTACAAGAAATCAATATGAACCGCCAGATTGTTTAGGGGTCTGATAATTTCCAAATGAAAAGAACATAGAGACATCTTAATCAATGTAGAAGAGAGAATCCTGTCCCCTCCATTTATTTGTTTCATATACATCAATATTTCTTCAGTTGTAATACAAAAAAAGAAAAAAAAAGAGAGACAAGTTATACAAACAGGATACTTTCTTGACTAGCACTTTCATCAGTCCTCGATGCATTGTTAGAGCAACACTTCTTAGTTTAGGTAACTTGATCTACTCCACTGCTTAAAAACCAATTAGCAGATTGCGTCCACATTCCACTTCTGAAGTAGTACGATGAATCATACGAAGGAGAACAAAAAAAAAAAAAAAGGGTTGCACCCATGATAGACTCCTGCTTTCCTGGAAAATGCGAACATGATTTCGGAGGGTTTTAAAAACTCACAAAAACATTTCTGTAGGCATTTAATCCATAAAGAAATCCAATAGGAGAGCATCCCAGTCTAAACTCATTGCTTTAACAATCAAAAATTTAAACCGTCCATTCTTGATCCGAACCCTCAGCTTTTACGTCCGATATTCCACCAAAACGCTGTGGCTATGTGTGGTGCTGGCTGACTGGGATAGAGTTCCATCTTGAATTAAATGTTCAAAGTTTATTTAGAACAGCATGTGGTTGTATTCTATGAGGCTGACGACTGTAGTTTGTTGTTATGAGACCTAGAGAATACAGAGAGAATGAGGTTAAAAGCCCTTTGGTTTTATTGAACATCCACAAATGGGAAATGAAATCTACAGCACAGAGAAAAAAAGCCTCAGGGGTTAAAGGAATGGCAGCCATGTTGGCATAATACAACGGGAATGCCTTCAGTCACTTAAACTGGTGCTGGTTTCAATCTAAATTTGGAAGAAATGAAAAACAAAACAAAAAAACATACCATTTCAACATTTTTTTTTAAAGCCTGGTCCTTTATTTCAACATGGTAATCCTAATAAAAGGATTTAAAACTCTTTATTTTGCTTCATATTCAAGCCAACCGAAACCGCAAGGTATAAAGTTGCACAAACTATCAGCAATTCATGAGCCCTCTCAATGAAAACCTGGACAGATCAGCGAACCAGCTGAAACAAACAAGTTGTGAAGCACATTACAATAAAACTGAACAGAAAAAGTCTTAAAATGTCTTGAATCAGCCAATCCACGTGATAAATGTGATCATGCATCCATGTAAACATCATAAAGAACAGCATGTGATCAGCAAACGTAATGGGGAGAGAGAAAAAAAAAAAAAAAAAAAAAAAAAAAAACAGGATCGTAAATGCAGACAGCATTTCCCTTGATTTCTGTGTGTTCATAGTGCTTCAACATGGCTGCCGCTCTGAATGTCTGACTGAAGCTGTGGCTTTTATTGACAGGTTCTCATTTCACTTAAATGTACATCAGTTTCCACTGTTAATAAAACAGCAAGTTCCATGATTCTCTAATACAGAATGACTCCGCCCCTTCAGCCACTATGACTTATGACAATCTGCAAGAAAGGATAATGGATTGTATGAATGACATGCATGAAACACAAACACTTATGTTATCAGCACAAGACAGGAATAAGAGGATGAAATGCCAGCCAGAGAAATCTAAGGTTAGATAACCACTATACTGCCTCTGAGTTAAAAAATATATTCAAAGCAGAAACATTCATAGTGTGAAAACAATGTACATGAAGACAAGCAGACACAAAACAAAACTGGATGTATGTAAGGCAATGCAATGGAAAACACTAATGGAAATTGTGAAATCAACAGGAGAACAAACTATACAGTACAATGCAGCTATAAATTTAGTATGAAAAAACTAATACTATGGCTTAAAAAAACCTTACCTGTGGTAAAACCACTGTAACAGCCTTTTATGTAAACCGATAATCGGTTTGACCGATTTTTAAATCGATATTTACGATTTTTAAACTACTTGGTTAACAGTACTTTTGACAGATGACAGAAACGTATTTAATGTATTTTCTGGATAATTACTCTAAATATGAAGCTTAACATTTTTATTAATGATTATATTTTAAATAATTTAAAGACAAACAATCTGTATCGGTTTTAGTCTTTCATAATGTGATGTTGGTTAGCGAGTAAATGACAGAATTTCAACTAATCTTTAAATATCCTAAAAACCATCCTATGCTGCTGTGTTGTACGCATGGGGGCAGATGTTACCTGCTTGCTTTGAAAGCTTTGAGTTTCTGTACAAAGAAAGACTCCAGGAACTCAGCACACTGGTAAAAAGGCGAGTCACTGGGATTGTAGTAGCGGCAGTTGTCAAAGATTTTGGTCATGTCCGCTACGAACTCCGTGAGTTTGCTGTAAAAGCGTTTCTGTATCCTCTCCTCCATTGTAGAAAGGTCTGCAGATAACAGAAAAATAATGAAAATCACTACTAATTCTTCAAAGCATTACTTATAATTAACTCATAATGATATATAATATAAAATATAATATAATATAATATAATATAATATAATATAATATAATATAATATAATGATATTTTAAGAACTACCTGAAATAAAACTTTTAACAGAAATGTACATTAAGCCAAACGGAATATTATAAGTCACAAAATACTTCTGGTCATTCAAAAAAGGGGAACACAAACTCTTACCCATCGGTTCCTTGATGATCCCATAATAATCTGGAGCATCATTCGGATCCACTGGTTCCAGGAATGGCCACGCCATCTTATGGGACTGACATATAGAAAACATATACGATGATTATGAGATTCACATGATTTCAGTTCCTATTGGCTTCTATTATACTTTTGACCATACAATAAAAGGCAATGGGAACTGAAACAGTTTGGTTACCCACGTTCTTCAAAATATTGTCTTTTATGTTCCACAGAAGAAAAAACACTGAGGCCCCGTCCACATGGAGACACGTTTAGTTGTATAAGCATAAATTTTGTATCGTATAGTCGTTTCGTCCACACGGATCCAGCGTTTTGGGAGAGTAAAACCGATATTTTTGAAACCGGGTCCCAGAGTGGATAAATCTGAAAACGGCACCCTGGTGTTTTGGTGTGGACAGCGAATCCGTATATTTTCTGAAACGATGACGTCATCAGCCCACGTCTCGCCCTAATCAGACACCGCTACGTCACGTAACAGCAACAAAAACATGAACACACTGAACGATTGTCTTTTTATTAACTAACATTAACACAGATTAATAAATGTATTGATCCATGTTTGTTTGTGTACCACGCGCAAGGTTTATGCGCATAGTCCAAGTCTTCTTCTCCGTTTTTAGTGTATCTCTGTGACAGAATTACAGCGCCACATACTGGTCTGGCATGTATACTACATCGTTTTGTGTCAGTTTTGTGGTTTCTCATGGATGCAGATATTTCTTGAGACAAGAAAAAAAAAGATCGGATAGGGAAAGCTCTGGCTTCGTGTGGACGTAGCCTGAGTGTCTTGGAACAACATTAGGGTGAGTAAATGATGACAGATTTTGAACAATAACTTATATATATATGTGCAGTGCCATACAAGTGTTTTCTGTAAAGCGGCTAATGGTGAAGTTTATTAAAACCAGACAATCGCTTGCTTTTGTTATGATTATAACTAAACCAATTTAAGGGTTCAAATCAATGAAACACTTTTGCGTTGTGTCCCATTCCAAACTAAACACCAGCTTTAAAATCCCAAACAGCCCAGACCCCACACGAACCTGTAAGGAGCGCAGGATTCGCTTCAGCCCCTCGTAGTCTTTATCTGTGAGTGGCGTCAGGACCGTCATGGCATCCTCTGTAGACTGGCACTGCGGGCACACATACTCGTCGATATGTGTGGCTTCGCTCTGTAGGATGCCCACGCAGCGCCCGTGGTACCAGTTCTGACAGCGATCGCAACCGATGTAGAACCTGTCGAAGCAGCAGGCATGAACGTATCAGAAAACATGCTTCTACATGCACCTTTTGAAATAGTTGTGATGAGACTGCAGGTGTGTGATTACTGTGACTCGTCGTAGGGAGTTCTGCAGATGCAGTAGAGCTCCTCTGTGCTTCCCTCCTGAGCTCGTTTACATTCTGAACAGATGTAGTCATCCATCTTCTTGGCCTCTTTCTCAGTGATGCCCACACACTCTCCATGATACCAGTTAGAGCAGAGGTCACAGCCAATGTAGAACCTGCAGCAACAGTGTACCGACATTAGATTCAGCTCACATCCAATTGATTTTCATATATATCATGTCTTTCATGAAGAATCCTATTCCTATTTTTACAGCTTAAGTAGCATGATTTCCATTTAAATTTATGCATTTTGCCAAATGCTCAACTGTTTGAGCTTGGGAAGCAAATTAGACTGAAGGGTTTACCAAATTTGTGAATTTAAAGTGAATTATCTTGTGAAGTATACAAGAAATGTGATGTTTAACAGTTTTTCACTGTTCAAACAAGTCTTGTACCAATTGGAAATTATTTTCAAAATTAACACGGAAAAATATTTCTACCACAAATTTGTTTTTTCTTAATCCAAACACAAAAGTATAAAATATCCACAAAATATAAAAAAATTTCACACCAGACTTACATGGTAAAGTCTGATGCCAAACTTTTTTTTTTTTTTCTGAAAAAGTTGGGATGCAAAAAATAGTTTTACATTACATTTTGAGCTTTTTTGGCAAAAATAGGTACATTGTTTCCTTTTTAAAATCTTAGTTTATGTGCATGTTTTAATGCCAAAACACTACAGTTTACAGAATATTAAAATAATTAAAAAAAAAAAAAAAAAAAAACCACCAGATAAATAGGTGTATTAAAAATCTTACTTAATGTTGAGATTTTTTATGTCAAAAATCTGAACTTCTGGTGTAAATATATACTATTATTATTATTATTAAATTATTAAAGAAAATAATAAGTAATAACTAAATCTAAATCATTATTATTATTATTAAATTATTAAAGAAAATAATAAGTAATAACTAAATCTAAATCCAAACAGATTAAAAAAAACCTCCTGATCAAATAGGTATATTTAAAATCTTAATGTATGTTTTTATTTTTCATGCCAGAACTTGAACATAAATTTGAAGTTGTGGCAGAAATGCTCATGATAGTGTAATTAAAGGGAAAAAAATTATTAGCACCTAACAAATTAAAAACAAACACACCCACAACTGACAAATAAGTATATTGTCTCTTTTTATAATCTTATTATATGTTTATATTTTCAAGCCAAAATTTTTAACTTGTAGTGTACATATTCAAAATGAAGTGATAAACACAAAATAGAGAAAAGGAATTCCTAACAGAAAAAAAAAAAAACATCTGAAAACCTCCTAAAATTGCAGGACAGTAAAGTTGTCATACTTAGACTCATCGTAGGGCGTCTTGCAGATGCAGTATAGCTTGATGTCCCTCTTGCTGTCCTTTGAGGTAGTGGAGATCATCTTTTTGTGTTTGGACTTGGAGGCGTCTCTCTCCTCGTCCCGCTTGCGTTTGTGCGTGGAGGAGGGGGACGTGACCGTGGCTGTGTGCGGGGAGAGACCGCTGTGCACGTGTGCGCTGGCAGCCGCAGCAGCTTGTGCAGCCGCAGCCTGAGCTTTCTCCTTCTCCCGCCGCAGTCTGATGAGATCGCGCTTCAGCTCCTCCTGCAATGAAAGACAACACGAAAATGACTCGATATACGCAATGTAGCTTCAGCTGTCTCTTTGGCAAGTCTGATGTGGTGTTAATAGAGTGTGTGTGTGTGTGTGTGTGTGTGTGTGTGTGTGTGTGTGTGTGTGTGTGTGTGTGAGTAAAGCTGAGATGTGGGCGTGAAATGAAAGCATTCGTCTCTATTGCCAAATTCCCAGAGATTGTCATAAACGAGGAAAAATGGTCATTAATTAGTCTATGTGAACATACACTACCTGTCAAAAGTTTTTTTTTTATGTTTTCAAAGGAAGTCTACTCACACTCAAATACCAATACCATTATCAAACATAAATATCAATTCAAAAAAAAAAAAAAAAAGAGTAAAGTCTCTGCACTTCCTGTTCCTCTCACCTGCACCTGCAGCTGTAGTTCTTTATCAAGCAGAGCTCTTTTCTTCAGGATATCAGCCTTGAGCTGCTCTTTGTGTTTGAAGAGCAGAGCCGACAGCTTGCTGGCGTTCTGCTTGCTGCGCTTTTGCTCCACCGACTCCTCCCGTTTCCTCTTTTTGGCCGCCTGTCTCTCGTCCTTATCGATTTTATCCAGGATGAACTTCATCACCTGGTTACAGACAATCATCCTGCCCGGACAGACCAAACACAATGGATTAGGCTGATTAAAGTCAGTCGATTCTTACAGGAGACTCCCATAAATACAGCTTCAGTGGATAATCTGGGGTGCACACGTTACAAATATGACGAGCCCAAATAATGCTTCATGTTAGCTGGAATTTAAAACCCCTGAAAAAGTCACTTGGAAAGCAGGAAAAAGGGAGAACGTGTTTACCTCTGGTTCTCCTCTCTCTCAGCAGGAGTCATGGTTTTCTTCTGTTTTAGCTGCTCTATGGCCACATTCTGCTTCTGAGCCACCTAAGCCAAAACAAAAAGAAGCGTTTAAATGTTAACTCTAATGTTTCAAAACAACATGAAGCACCATCAGTCAAGACTGTAACTACTGTAATGTCACGCTTCCTAGTAAATGTATACATTTAATGTCAAGCAGGACAGGACTTGCGCTTCTAAATCCATTAGGATTTGTACGGATAGTAAGCATGTATCTCAGATACTTTAACTGGTTTGATTCAAAATACCTAAATATTTTTTATTAAATACACTTGTCTATTCAAATAGGGGTTGCACGACTACTGATTTCTGCTAGTCGATTACTTATTTAAAAAATACTCGAGTTACTCGACTACTCGTGGTTCATGCTACTGTAAATGAATAGACATTAAATAGTTAATTAATAAACGTTTACTGATAAAAACAAATTAATTATTAGCCTAATGCAACAATTACATAACATACGTAAACTGTCAAAACTTTATAATTATGACATTACATATTTTAATTTTCATGTAACCAGTATTTGTATCTGTAACAAAAATTATTAGTATCTGTTTTCGGATAAAACCATGTGTCATACAGTTTACTTGATAAGACCGTTATGACTATCTTTTTTTTTCCGTAGTTACCACTGAACAAATATGCTGCGTTAAAGTAAAATAATTATTCATTTAAAAAAAAAATAAAATAATATAAGCAGAGATGTAATGACAAACGTTTAGTGATCATTTGAACACGACTGAATGAATTCAAGGCGCACATTTTCATTACGCAGAATTCTCTAAGCGAGTCTTTTTGAACTTACTAAACAAATGTGCATGTGCCACGCAAACCAGCAAAAGATAAAGAAGCAAACATAGAAAATGTATCTGCATCTAAGTTGATTATTAGCCTACTTTTAAGAGAGAACTGGTTTGGTTTTGGAGAGACTGAGGCGCGAAACGCGGCTGTTTGATTGGTGAGCGCGCTGTGGTATCTATCCATTCATGTATCATTTTGTAGCCTACGGTTTAAATCATTGCCTTTTAAATATATACAAATAATAGACCGTGTATGATGTACTGTATTATGTATGATATTACTCTCGCCAAGCTCTGATTTCTGAGAGATGCACGGAGAGGCAACGTCAATGCGGTATTTGATCTGTGCCCTTTTCATTCATAAAGTTTATATTCATTCACTTCCCACACTCTATTGCGTGACTTTAGAGACTTTAGAGGTCTGTGTATAATATTGCGCTTATCCCCTGACTCAGCTGTTATCTAGCAAACAGTAGACTGTGCCAGCCTTTAAGTTTTTTAAGCCATTATCCGTACCATTTGGGCTTCGGGCACACCCCTAATTATTAAATTACATATTTTAATTTTACATGTAACATAGAGTAAGTGATAGAAAGTAACAGCTACACGCAATATTGTAATCCTATAATTTGGGTTGTAGGCAAACTGTGCATGCATTATGGTTAATGCACGCTCGAGTAGTCGATTGTTTCCGACAGCGCCGACTAGTGGTTAAAGTAGTCGATCACTCGACTACTCGACTAGTCTATGTAACCCCTAGTAACTACTAACTCCCAATACCTAAATATTTTTTTATTAAATACACTCGTGTATTTAAATTGGTTTATGTACTAACATATCAATACATATGGTTGATAAAGGCTGATCAAAATTGGACTTATTATTGACGATACAATAATGTGTTTCAAGAGTCTGAAAAGTGCAGCACTCTAATTTAAATCAGTTTAATGATCACATTAGGCCATATCTCAATCCCGTTAAATAAATAATAAAGACTGTTGTTCCATTAGTTACCATTTAAAATATTAAAAGCTTTATGACCTTAAATTGATCAAACTGAATATTATATATATATATATATATATAATATATAATATATATATATATATATATATATAAACATTAAGGACTCACAGGAACTCATTTCCCCCCAGCAGTTCATTAGCAGAGATATCATTTAAAAAAAAAAAGTTATGCAATTTTCAGGAAATATAATAAAGCCTTTTTCCATTAGAATAATGTGCACTCACATATTGTATTATCATTATATGTTCAATCTTTTTTATTTGCATTTATTCATATTTATCCATTGTGTATTATAATATTAATTCATTTATCTATTATATGAACTCGGAATATAAATATTGTAATTAAAAAAATATTGTATAACGAAAATATTGTAATTTACCATCATTAATTCTTTGTAGGTATTGTATTTTCATATTGAATTAAAAAATAAAAAAATAAATTACAATAAAAAAAAAAAATACAAATATAAATAGAATTAAAAAAAATTTCATTCCAACCAAGAAGCATTGGAATAAAATTAACATAATTAACAAATTAAAATATCCTTATATTTTAATAATTTAATGTTTCAATTAACTACAGCTCATTGCAGTGTATCCATTCACGCATGCATAATCAACTAATGAGTAGCGCCTCTAACCCTAGTGACAGATAACAAAAAATATCTTAACATTTAGTTGCAAAGCTTATAAATTTCAGATCAAAATAATCTTGAAAAGAGTGATTCTTAACACTCTCAATCATATGTTGCTGCTGTGTGAATGTAGCCTATGGTTTACAACTTGAAGTCATATCGAGCCCCCTAAATCACTGTGGAGTTACTTGTGTCCTGACCTGTTTCTGTATCAGCTCGCTCTGGCTGACGTGCTGCTGGGCCTGCTCTCTCTTAGCCTCCTGCTGTTTCTTCTTCTGCTGCTGCTGTTCGCAGAGCTGCTGGATGCGCTGGAGCTGCTCCTGCACGCTGGCTGTCTGGATGGTCACCAGATTCTGGATCTGGTGCGCTTGGTCTTGCCCTCCGCCCTGCTGCTGGATCTGAATGGGCAGTTGCAGTTTGATCTGCTGGGGCATCCCGGCCGTGGTCCCGACCTGCTGGACCTGAGCTTGAATCTGGGCCGCTACCTGACTCTGGATGTGGGAGATGACCTGCTGCTGGAGCCCGGGGACGCTGAGGAGCTGCGGCGGGAGCTGGATCTGGGGCTGAACTTTGGTAACGGTGGTCTGGGTGACAGGGAGAGTGGTGACCTGTTGTAGGGGTGCGGTGGCCATCAACTGTGCTATTTGTGGCGTGGGGGCGGGGACAGGGACGGGTGTTGGGGGTGGGACTGATGTTTGAGGAAGGACCTGGGGTTGAGGTCGGAGCTGTACGGGCGGGTGGGGCTGTACAGATGGAGCCGGTTGGGGAACGACTGCGTTTGGGACTGGGGTGGGTGCTTGCTGGGCAGGCTGTGATGGAGGGACAGATGATGTGGGAGGAAGCGAGGTCGGAGGTTGGGGCTGTGGAGCAAGACGAGGAGCTAAAGAGAGAGAAAGAGAAAACGTATTGGAACTCAGTCTTTGAGAACGGCATTAATACAGGCAAAAAATAAAGCTGCTAGATTAATACAACAGAGAGTACTTAAGCAGGAACATACAAAAAAATAATATACTCATAAGAATAGTCCGTTATGTCTAAAGTGACGTAATCAGTTGAAAAAGAAAATGCATATGGCCAAGTTCCATATTGATGCTTGTATAATTTTTTTTTGTTGTTGTTTTTAAAAGGAGAGTGTCTATTAAACAGTCTGACCTGGCTGAATAGGTGCTGGAGTTGTGCTGGTGGCAGCAGCTGGTGCAGCTGTGGCTGGGACGCCTGATGAGGCTGTCGTGGAGGGGGCAGACACTGGTGCAGGGGCCATGGGTGTGAACAGGAACCGCTGGACTTGGCCATTGGGCATGGCTGCCTGCATGAGCTGCTGACCGGGCCCCGGGATGACCGTCACCCCCTGAGGAATGACCTGCAGCTGGCCTGTGGTCTGACCTTGCCCCTGGATCACAACCGTCAAGCCCTGGTTCCCTCCCTGAAGAGTGAAAGAGTGAGTTTATTTCAATATTAACTGTAACCAATTACCTGGGTTAGGTAAGTCATTGGAATAGAGTGCTACGAGGATGATGTATTTTCGTAGGCCAAAACCAGAAAGCAAGTTTGCATTTTAGCACTTCTGGTTCTATTGTCCTAATTTTATTTTTTTGTCAAGGGAACCAGGGTGATAATTATTTACTAACAAAAAAAAATAAAAAAAAATAAAAAAAAGAGTTTGACCTGACCCTGCTGTAGAAGACGACAACACTGCTTCCCTGGGTGAGCTGTGTGAGCTGGGCCAGAGTGAGTTTGACCTGACCCTGCTGTGGTCGAGGAGAAGACGGCGTCTGTGGTGTCTGGGCTGGGTTTGGTGTGGAGAGGCGAGGAGGAGTGCCCACCGCCTGAGCGCCTGAACTCGTCTGCACTGTCTGTTGCGCTTGACCTGTGTGACAAATCACATTTACACTCTAAAAATATGGCATATGCAGTCAACTATGTTTTTGTATAATCAAATCAAGTCACATTCAGCTATCATTATTCAGCTTAATTCAGTTCAAAAACTAACAGTTGCAAAGTTTATGTTCAATATCAATTATGAAACGACACTAATTTCCGCTATAAAGCAGCTCTACAGAAGACAACAGTGTTCAGTAGCTCAGTTCAGTAACTGTCAATGCTGCAAAGTTAATCAATTATGAAACTTCGCAGAAAGGCAATCATTGTTTAGTTTCAGCTGTAGATAATAGTGTAACAATAATAAAGACAAAGTTAGTCATTATGCAGCTCAATTCATATTTTGTTCTTATTATGGCAGCACAGATAAATCAATAACATTACTGAACTTTAATTTCATCTTTTAAATAATGAACACTAATTGAATGAGATTCTATTACACTATTGAATAAACATACAAATAGTGTAATTAATCCAATGTAAAAATGAACCATTTCACTTCCAGGATGAAAGCTGGTTGAGAATACCTTGCTGGACCATCAGGGGTGTACGAATGATAGTCTTGCCCAGGGTGGTGGTCTGCTGCAGAGGAGAGCGTATCACAGTCATCCCCGGGCGGAGAGCGGCTCCAGTCGTAATAACCTGGGCAAAAACCATTACATAAAATGTTATTGCAAGAACAAAAAATGCTGAGTTTAGCAGAACAGATGATTTTACTGAGAGCTCATGCCTGCTGCGTGGAGGTGGTTGTGTTGGGTCTGATGTTGATGGTGGCCGTGCGGGGCTGGAATGCAGGGAAGGACTGTGCGGTGCCCGCTGTGCTTGATGGAATGATGCCCACCACCTTCTGCTGTACCTGCACCAAACCTGCCGAGGCCATGAGCAGAGTAAGTTTTCTCCAAGAATACTGCATTACACAGATACATATCTGGTCAAAAGTTTGGAGCTGGTAAGATTTTTCGAAACAAGTCTCTTTCGTTCCCCAAGGATGCATTTATTTGATCAAAAATACAGTCACTTCATGAAATACTGTTTCAGTTTAAAAGACGTTTACCATTTTAATCTATTGTAAAATGTAATTTATTCCTTTGGTGGCAATGACTCATTACCTTCAGTGCCAATCTTACTGACTCCAAAATTTTGAAAGGTATTTTTATCAGAAACTCAGAGTTGAAAAATGAAGCGGGAACCAGAACAACAAAATATTTCAGCATTAAAAAAAGATAGTAATCCGTTGTATTCAACAATGATAATCAACTGAATTAAATCTAAAATAGTAAAGCTGTAAAACAGACGTAAAGCTTGTACCAAAATTTAGTGGATGTTCATTATGACAGCAATTAAACAATGTTTGCTTGAACCGCCACCTCTCATTAAAATCGAATGACTTTTGATTGCTCCATTGCAGCAAACTGATGCCAGTCTGAACACCCTGATAGACCACTAACAGGCTGTATTAACTGACCCATGCTCACCATATGTTGTTCATTAGGGGTGCTCCGATCTGCCAATACTGATCTTTTTAAGCCTTGTTTTTATCATGTAGAATTATTTATAGTGATGATCAAATCAAGATTTTTAGACATTTATGTAGGGCCTGAATTTCATTTTTGAAAATGAATTCCCCTCTGGTGGCTCTTGTGAGAGGGGATATTTTAATTTGAGGGGTGGAAATATACATTTATCTCACCTAAATATTTGATCATGCACTACATTTTTGTTTTGACAATCGTGCAATTTTTGCACAGTAGCTTGCACACAGCGCAAGCCTGATTTTGTGAGCTGTATGTGAGGCGGCCTTTTACACTGGGTTCACACATACTCCGTTTGCAGTGTGCATGCAGTCCATGTAAGCGGTGCAGAAGCAGCAGGTGCTCACTGTGCTTTCACACGGGAGTCCGCTACTGATCCCTGGCTGATTACTACAAACACAACATTTATCCAATATTTTGATTTCAAATCCAAACATAGTTACTGAGAATTCTTTTTCAGCATTGTGATTCTTTTTTTACACAGTACAGTAATACAATCTTTCATGTTTAAATGCAATAAATGCAATTTATAAACTTTAGTGACGATGCGACACTGCCTCAATTGTGCAAGTGACAATTCCTGTGTCAACTGTGCAGCGTGCAGCTCGAGCGCCGTGAGTCACGTGAGTCATTTACTTAATAAATAAATATGAATTGTACCTCACCTTCAGCATTATAATTATTTCACCCGAAGTTATTTAATAAAGAAATATGAATTGTACCTCACCTTCAGCATTACAAATATATAACCAGACGGTGCCGCTGCATGTCATGCTAAACCCTTTCACGGCAGGCGCGTCATCAGCTTTTGATTGTTTTTTTTTGTTTTTTTTAGATCAGCCTTTATAGAGACCTCTGATCAAACATCCCAAAGCGATTATCAGCCGATCAATCAGAGCACCCCTATTGTTCATTATTAGAAACAAAGAAAAAAAAATGCTTTTAACGAAAACTGAGCCGATATTTTGCCTCTCTGCGTGCAGGCAGGCCTAACTTGAAGAAAAAAACAAAACCATGCCAATGATGTTGGAGGCCTGCCGTACCTCCTTGAGTGGTTGGCACGTTCACTGTGACTATCTTGCTGTTGGCTGGAACAGGCAGTTTAGCGGCGATGACGCTGCCGGCCATGGACCCCGCAGCAGCGGCGATGTGGAACGTTTGCCCAGATGTGGTGGCGCTACTCGCCGCCACAGTCACAACCGAACTGGTAGAGACTGCAAGACACAGGTCTGATCACCACCCTAACACATACATCTCTATCAGGAAATACAGCATCGGTTGCATCCAAGTGCGCCACGGACAACGAAACAACGTCAAGCACTAAAAACACCACCACGAATAAGCTTACCAGAAAAAACTGGACGGCCAAAAAATAAATAAAAAAATCAATCTAATTTCCAACCAAATACGTGCAAAAAAACAACAACACAACAACATCTAAAATAACAGTCATCAAGCTACATTATAACCCATGCCTCCTCATAAGACTGTAAAGACTGACCTGTGTTGCCTTGTTGGCCCTGTTTGACCCAGGAAGCAAAGGACTGCTGGAAGTTCTTGTTTTGCTGGAATGTCACCGGAGAGCCAAACTTGGTGGTCATTACCACTTTTGGTGCTGAAGTTACCTGACCGCTAATAGAGCCCACCACCACCTTCTGAGTAGAGGTCCCAGGGGTCGTAGGAGTGCTGGTCAAGGTGGATGTGTTGCTGGTGCTGCTAGGTTTCTGCTGTTCCAGCCGTTTCTGCAATACAGTCATTGAACCGTTCAACTTCACAGTATGAGCAAAGATACAAGGCAATAAAAGAAAAGCACAAGATAAATTCAGCCATGGGTGAGTATTTTGATTAAAATTAGATTATTAAATTATGAGAACACACCCAACCAAACTAAGTTTGAAATGATAATTAAAAGCAAAAAAAAAAAAAAAAAAAATTGAATTAATTAAATTAAATATATATATATATTTATCTCAAAAGGCCCATTGGGAAGAACCCCCATTTCTTTCAATATTGTGCCCCTGGTTAATAAAAAGGGGCGCCCCAGGTGGGCACATGTCTACATTCCCACCTGCTGGGCTGCCAATCTCTGCTGCTTTAGCTGAGCTTCCAATTGAGCCTTGACCTCCTCTGCTTTCTTCTGCACACTAACCTTAGTTGGGTCAGCTGCTTGCGACTTTTCCCTCTCAACCCTGTGAAGTCAGAACGTTTCAAAATCTTTAAAAGAATACGAATGAACAAATAAAATACGATAAACTGGGACACGTTGACCGTTGGGAAACATACAAATTGGAAAATGAGTACATGAACACAGGAAATACCATCCTAAATTATTGTTATCATTAAACGTATGAGCTAATACATGCAAGTATTAATGTCTTATCTACAACTATTCTTTGTCCAAGATCTTTCACACTAGGGAAAGCTTTGACGGAACGTTTCACAAATGAGTAAGGAATCAGTAAGTTAGGTTTAGTGTGTGTACATTCACAGAAAAAGAGAGAATTCCCACCTTTCAGTAAAGGCTCGGATCTCCCAGAGTTCCAGGTCTTCCTCGGCCACCCAGGTTTCGATCACAACAGGCCCAGTCTGCTTAGCTGGTTCTGGCTTCTTTGGTCTCAGAGCGCTTGAACGCAGGCCTTTCCTTTGAGGTGTGGGAGTTTCTGCTCAAAGGAATGATGGACAGAACAAATATCAGCAGTGATTCTGGTCAATCAAACCTTGCATGACAGAAAACTGTACACATCTTAAAAACAAAGCACTGGCATAAGGACTCTCTGAGTTACCTTTGGGAGTCTCAGGCACCCCAAGCGGACAAATGATCTTCCTGATGCAATACTCAGAACGAATGCCATAAGGACCAACATCTCTCCGTTTGATGATCTCAGTAGTGGTGATATCAGTGTCAGATGTCTCTGTTAAGTTGCACAAATAAGGTTGAGTGCTAAATTCCAAACGATAAAGCGACATGTGATGAGGAGTTAAGCACCAACCTGTTCGCGTTGTTCCTCCTGTGGGTGAGGGTTTCACAGACATATCATCCCATCTGAGACAGGCCCAAAGTAGCCGTAGCATTAGGCTCACTCCAGCCAAAGACCTCACTGTCTGGAGTCGATATCTGTATGAAAGAACCTCCAGCTCATTAGCATTACAAAAAAGGTTTAAAAGAACTAGGTATTCACGCTGGCCAATCCTGTAGGCCAATTTGGTCTTTTGATGAATATTATTGTTCTTAAAAATGTTTAAACAAAGGGGACCTAGCATGAATATTTTTGACAATACCAGTATTTGGGATCAAGGACATAAAAATACAGGAAAGAACTATAAGAGGAATAGTTTCCTTAAAGGGTTACTCCACCTCAAAATTAAAATTTTGTCATTATTCACTTACCCCCATGTCGTTCCAAACCCGTAAAAGCTTTGTTCATCTTCTGAACACAATTTAAGATTTTGGATGAAAACCGGGAGGCTTGAGACTGTCCCATTGACTGCCAAGTAAATAACAGTGTCAAGGTCCAGAAAAATATGAAAGACATCGTCAGAATACTCCATCTGCCATCAGTGATTCAACCATAATGTTATGAAGTGACGAGAATACTTTTTGTATGCGAAGAAAATAACGAATTTATTCAACAATTTGTCTCCTCTGTGTCTCTCTGCATCACCGTAGTGCCATTTTGGAGAATATCTGCTGAACGCAAGCAGCGTCTGCTCTTCTGTGTCAGCCACGTTTTCTACATGTATTTACACTTTGATTTGAACGAAAACAGTGTACGCGTGTAGTGCGGCTGACACGGAAGAGCGTAAGCTGCAGGCATTCAGCTCATATTCTCCAAAATGTCGCTACGGTGATGCGGATAGACACAGAGGAGACAAATTGTTGAAAAAAGTCATTATTTTCTTCGCCTACAAAAAGTATTCTTGTTGCTTCATAATGTTACGGTTGAATCACTGATGGCAGATGGAGTATTCTGACGATGTCTTTCATACTTTTCTGGATGTTGACAGTGCAATTTATTTGCCAGTCAATGGGACCATCACAAGCCTCCCGGGTTTATATCTAAAATATCTTAAATTGTGTTCCGAAGACGAACAAAGCTTTTACGGGTTTGGAACGACATGGGGGTAAGTGATTAATGACAAAATTTTCATTTTGGGGAGGAGTATCCCTTTAAGACCCTTAAGGAAACTAACATATGTTAAACCAGATTACTACAATCTCTGAACAAAAAATAAGTGGTTATTCAAGCTAAATCTGCCACCAAAAGTGTTATGGGTTGCCAAGGCGTTGTAATAAAATTGACAAAATTGTTTTTGATGCATTGCTAGATGGATGCTGGGATGTTCTCGATGGATGCTAGGGTATTAGTAGGCGGCTGCCTACTGGTCCAAGTCAAAACTGCCTACCCTCTATGATATTCTGCTTTTAAGGTATGAGTCAGGACAAGTCTACAATCTTCATCAGTTTCATTATACCATTACCATTCACCATACCATTCATTCATTCATTATATATACACACACACACATACACACAAAAGATGCAAACCTCCATGTGATCCCAAATGTCGGTCGTGGAGATGGGTAGGGCCAGATGTCTAAGGCTGGCTTGGCGTTATAATTAAAGATAGGAACTTCGCGGATGCCGCCACGCCTTGCAAGTTTCTTCAGTTCATCATTGGGAAGTACGAAGATACTCTTCTTGCTACTCTTGGTCACAAACTTGCGGTATGATGGCAAGGCCGTTCCGGACCTTGCCTTCTTGGTGCGAGAGAACTTTAACAGTCGTACCCTGTCCCTGGTGGAATATTCTTGACTCACTGTCATAGATTTTACAATGGAACCACTAGGACTCAACGTGGTGTCAATCAGTGTTTTCCTGACCGTGGTCTTGCACTCTTTTGTTAGAGTGGCCTCCTGGTCCGATGAGTTCATAACCTTGGTAACAGTAGTGGTAGTTGTAGTGGAGAGTGTCGAGACAGAGCTGGTAGACTCCACATTAGAATCTGCTGGTGCGGCTGTACTGATCCCGTTATTGGAAGCAAGGCTGTCACGTGAAGTCAACATCATGCGGGACTCTGTGGACACTGTGGTTGTAGTTGTGGTGACTTGAGTAATGACAGTCGTAGTCTCGCTAACGCTGCTGCTGTTTTCAGTGAGGTCACTACTCAAGCTGGACTCTTCCGCTGAAGGGACGGGTGAAGGAACAGGAGGCTTTGCCTCCTCAACTTGCATCGGCTCCACCTTTGAGTTATGACTAGGCACCTCGGATTTTGTGTTTGGCTCGGAAGCTACAGAAGATGGTTCGGGTACAGAGGAACTAACCGAGGAGTCTACAGATCCTTCGATGTTGTTTTCCAACTTTGCCACTTTCTCAGGTGGTGGATAATCTGGGTCAAGTTTGGTAACTCCTTTCTCCTCATCTGAATTCTGAGGAGACGCACTATTAGTCCATTCTTTAAGACACTCTTGAGTGGCGTCACCATTCATTAGTGACTTCACTGGTTCCTTTGGTGATATTGCTTTAATCTCCTCCCCAACGGTATTGGTTAGCTCCTTTGTGTTAACATTATCAGTCAAGTTCTTACATTCTGTTTCAACAAGACCATCCTTTCCATTAACTTGCACAGGCACTGTTCTCTTTACGTCTAGATCATTCTCATTGTTTTCAATGATGTCTTTTCTCTCAGAGTCTTCGGGTGGACATGTAGTTTCTGTAACTGTTTTGTCAGGTTTAACGTTCAAGCTTTGATCCAGACTTTGAGAGTTTCCATTAAGTTCAGACATTGCTACCCTACTGCCAGATTTGAGTTCTGGCTCAGGCAACTTCTGCTGATGTTCTTTTGGGGCTACATCACAAGAGTCATTTAATCTGATATCCAGGATGTTCTTCTGTCCTGATGTGTTTGTCTTCGCCTGTTCGTCCTCTTGGTTAAAATCAAGCTTTTTGACCACACTGTCTTTTTCTTGGATCGCTAGACATGCTACCCCCTCGGCTTGTCTAGACTTTGGAGTTTCAGAGATAGTTCCTTCAATCTTGACCTTTTGGTCTTCAGCAGCAATGGTTGTCTCCTTGTTTTCCATTATCTTTTCAGTCAAGGGTTTAGAACTGGTGGTCTGCTTGAGTTTCTCAAGCCTCTGCTTCTCTTCTATGGTGAACTGTTTGACGCGTCTCTCCAAAAGGCCATCAAGTTTTGATGCCTTCCTTTTCTTGTATGCCGTGCGTAGCAAGAAGCCTTTGCTGACATTCACAACATCATGCCAGAAGGATTGCTGGGGCTGATTCAGAGCACTATCCTCCACCACCTCACTATCCGAAGGCTCCCCTTTCAAAGGAGAGTCATCAGATGAGGCATTTGTGATGTTAGCTGCAAATATAAAAAACAGAGACGTTAGCAACTATGTTCAGTGTTTCCAGTGCATTAAGTAGACTGTGGTGGCCCGCCAGTTTCATAATAAACTGAAAATATATTTAAACATGAAAGGTCTTTAAATTTGTGTTTTGCACCATTGCTTTGGCAAAATATCTGTCAAGAAGAAAAAAACTAAACCGAAAGCACAATATGGCTTAATCCCTTCATTAAGTCTGTTTTCTCTGCACTTTTCAAAGCAAAGCACACACTTTGTATTTGCGATCAGCTTGTGATCAGGAGTTTTCCCATGTCTCAAAAAGCCTCAACTCACAGTGAAAGCAGTGAACTCCATTTCTGCATGTGCTGTGAGTTTAGCGTGCATTTGGGAACTGCCACCAGCAATGCTTTATTTTCACATTCGCATAATTTCCAACATTTTAATGGGCAGATGATTAAAATATTTTACTAGATTTGTAATGAGACGTAACTCCAAAAAAATAAAACTGAAACGCCTTCAAAATAAAAGCTCAATTTCAAAATCTCACAAAATAAAATTTAAAAGTTAATTAAGTAAAAATTAAAAATAAATTCAAAGCCTAAAAATTACCAAAAAAATTTTAAACAATAAATTTATATACCTATTACTGCAACAACAATAACAAAAATATAATTATAATTATTACAATCAAATTCTAATTCTTCCTAAAACAAAAACATAAATATCAATTACACATAAACTTCTGTTCTTGGTAAGTATGAATGTCATTTAGACTGAGACACCATATTACAACTAAAAAGAGGGTCGAGTCCCCTTTAAAGTATCATTTCTGATAAACTTCTGTTCTTGGTACAGGAAAAAGGACAGTGAAAATTAAACTTTGCAAATACCTGCTTCATCATTTGCAGAGTTAGGTGTGCTGGTGTCCATTTCTTCCACAGACTCATTTTTCTCATCACACTTTTTTTCAACCGTTTCATTTTCTTTTTCTTCATTTTGTTCTTCATCTTTTAACACATGATCTTTCTCCACAGATAGCTTTTCTTCAGAAGAATCCAGTGACGTGTCCTGGACGTTATCTTTTTCAGGCACATTTTGAGACGAATTTTCATCTGTTTTAACCAAAGGTTTTGGTGTTTCTGGGAGAACTGCCTGTTTGTCCATTCCAGTTTTAGCTGCTAAAAAATGTTTTTATTAAGAGAATTTCTGCCCATTGTAGACTTCTCTGTGTGTATTATAAACGAGCAAACAACATACCCTCAAGTGCTTTCCGGTAATTGACATTGGTGTTTCCAGGTAGCTTTGGGAAAAAGCGATGGACGTGCGTCTTGCTCACCCAGCTCCAGCCTCCATACCCAGTTACCCTGTACTCCTCACCCTTCTGCTTCCACACCTATGGACGATGTTTAAACAGTTACTGAAAGCCTACAGCATGAAGGCTGAAGCTGGTGTGGTTTCCTAAAATGTTCAAATGGAACACTCAGCTGCCAAGTGTTCAGACGTACCTGGTGTTTGATGGGGAAAGTGTACTTCACCCATGTGGCCTGCTGCATAGTCTCTTCATCTTCTAGTTTTTTCTCTCTCTTTTTCACCTTCTCCTTCTCTTCCCGCTCCACAGAGGTCATGCGATGAAGCCTGTGGAAAGATGAAGCACAAAAAAAGAAAGCTCACCAAAACTGGGACATAAAGGTGACTCACTGTACATTTTCGTAAAGCCCCCAGCACAGAATTTGTTCAAGTACACACAAGGATGCTTTCATGTTTAAAAGCAACAATGAGCAGAAAGATAGTACTGGATTAATGCATTGTTACCCATATATGCAAATAAGCATTTAACTTTCCTGACAATAAACTGCACATGACAATTATATCAGCTTGACAAAGCCAACATACTGCTATTATAAAAATGTGGCTGTGGATTCCCTTTTTTTTTTTTTTTTTTTTTTACAAAATCCCCAAGCTCTTTCTGACTGCAAATCCTTCTAAAGCTTTCGAGCTACATCCACCAAATACAGCCCAGACATGACTTGGGTTATTATGACTTTCTTACTGATCTGACATTTTTTCCTTAGCAGAATATCAAACAAAGCCAAGATCCCCCAGACTTGTAGTGAAAACCTCTGACTATAATAACTCATAAAACTTGCAATCCACCAAACTCGGCACAATCCTTAGCCTAGTCTGATTTATTCAGCTTTATTTTTTTATCTAGTTTTAGATCTCAAAAAATCCCAGAGACATAAACTGAATTCTCTTGACCACGCTCTGATGATTTCAAACTGAGTTTAAATTGAAATCACATACACACTTTAAACTGCTCATCTATATATCTATGAGGAATATGCCGGTATCAAATTTTCATGCTGTGATTAATTGCTAATGCTTTTATCATGGTACACGTTATCATCACGATATTGAAATTTAGTTGCAAAAAAAGTGTCATAAAACAGTATAACAGGTTTAATAACTTTTTTCTTATAACAAAAATAACTGAACATTTAAATACAATAAAGTAATACACAAAAACATATAAAGTTAAAAGTTTTACATAAATGAGATTCAAGTGCAAAAAAGTGCAAAAGAATAAAGAACAATATGTATCACTTTGCAATAAGATTTCAGTAACCTTAGTTAATGCATTAATGCAATAGCTACATTTGTTACAGAAGTTACTACTCTTTGTTAAAAAAAAATACAACTCTTGAATAGTTCGTAATAAATCATTTTTCGTGATACATCACATCACAGAATATCGGCACATGTCTAATATCTATTGGTTTGTATGACCTTCAAATATAATTTACGCTTTCCCCCCCACATTTTTATATTTATACTAACCATTTTATACTATTAGAGAACTTGAAATGGTTCCTTTTAAAAGAAATTTTCAAAACTACTGACTACTACTAGTTATATTTTTTATATTTTCTATCCAGCAGGCAACAGATCTTGTAAGCTTCACTGTCTTCACTCCCATTGGTAGTCACCATATTGCATTTGCATACATTTATACTCCATTCAACTTCATTGCATGGCTTTTTTTGAAGCATCAAAAGATTGCGGATGGCTGTTTTAATATCTATATTTATTTAAACTGACCTTGTGTGACCCAGAGAATCCTTCCACATAGGGAGCATGACCACTGGTTTGATTGCACACTCCAGAATGGCCAACGCTAAAGCAAACTCTCTCGCTTTGCTGCACATCTGGACAGCTTTTATCCAGTTTGACCTACAGCAATGGAAAGGTTATAAGAGGACACGGTTAAATGCTGCATCCAGAAAGCGCCACACATTTCAAATAAAAACAAGTCCTACTGGCACTTGTGAGACTTTTACCTGTGAGACGCCCAGTTGGGATGCAAGAACGGAGCAGGGACATTGTTCTCCAGCTGGATGATGGTTAGTCTCAGCGTGGACACAGTCAGGGCTTTGGAGCCGTACAGCGATCCGTTCCACTTGAACTCACCCGCAGGGGTCATGCAGAACTTGTGGGAGAGGTGTCTGCGTTTGTCGTGGTCCTCACGGTGTTGGTGCTTGTTCAGCGCAAGTGTGTTAGTGCTGT
Organism: Cyprinus carpio; assembly: GCF_018340385.1. Taxonomy (NCBI): domain Eukaryota; kingdom Metazoa; phylum Chordata; class Actinopteri; order Cypriniformes; family Cyprinidae; genus Cyprinus; species Cyprinus carpio. Next base: position 29,177,208 of record NC_056599.1, on the reverse strand, counting down.
ACTGGTTGTGGTAGACTCGAAATTTGCCCTCTTGGCCCAGTTTGAAAAAGCCACTGCTCTTGTTTGAGTCTCTCTTAAAGGAGCCAAAGGATGATAGTGGAGGAGTCTGAAATAAAATTCACATGATTTACAGAAATACAAGCATAATTTTAAAGTGTAATATATTTCATAGCACCTTTGTAACTTTTTTATGCTGAAGACCTCTGTTACCTATTGATTAATATGAACAACAGTAATATTAATTCATGCCTTAAAAGGGATAGTTCACCCAAAAATAAAATTTTGATGTTTATCTGTTTACCCCCAGGGCATCCAAGATGTAGCTGACTTTGCTTATTCAGTCTTTACACATCAATGTATCAACACGAGCCGCAGGGTTTAATTTGGTTTTGTTTGTGTATGTTTTATGAAGACCCATTCAGACACATTCAAGACCTTATGTTATAGGACTGACAGACTGCAACGGTTTGAGTTAAATATCTCAGTTTGTGTTCTACTGAAGAAACAAAGTCACCTACATCTTGGATGCCCTGGGGGTAGGGCTGCACGATTAATCGCATGCATTTGTCATGCGTGTCTCATCAGTAAAGCTGGTTCCGTGATTAGCGGTAAATATCCGTCACCTGTTTTCAAATGCACCGGGAGTTCATACACAGAGCCGTAGTTCACTGACAAGCTACGCAATATCGTGTTCATAATCGAATGCGATTAATCTCAATTATGAACAGAATATTGCGTAGCTTGTCAGTGAACTACGGCTCTGTGTATTAACTGCCGCTCCCGTTTGAAAACAGGTGACAGACATTTACCGCTAATCACGGAACCGGCTTTACTGATGAGACACGCATGACAAATGCATGCGATTAATCGTGCAGCCCTACCTGGGGGTAAGCAGATAAACATAAAATTTTTATTTTTGGGTGACATATCCCTTTAATAAACACCACTAATGACCATCAAAACATCAATAACCTCATCTTTAAAAGTTATTGTTGGTTTCCATTAAAGGGATAGTTCACCCAAAAATGACAATTCTGTCATTAATTACTCACCCTCATGTCATTCCAAACCTGTAAGAACTTCGTTCATCTTCGGGAAACACAAATTAAAGATATTTCTGATGAAATCCGAGAGCATGAGAACTAGTACTGTCTTGAACGCGCGCAGACACATTCAAGACCCGGAGAGGCAGTAAGGACTTTGTTAAAATAGTCCATGTGACATCAGTGGTTCAACCGTAATTTTATGAAAATATGAGAACTGGTACTGTCTTGAACGCGCATTGAAGTCTGACACAGAAGAGAAGAAATTGTTGAATAAAGTTGTTATATTTGTTTTTCTTAGTTTGAGCACAAAAAAGTATTCTCGTAGCTTCATAAAATTAAGGTTGAACCACTGATGTCACATGGATTATTTTAACAATGTCTTTACTATCTTTCCGGGTCTTGAACTTGTCAGTTGCATTGCTGTCTATGGGAGGGTCAGAAAGCCCTCAGATTTCATCAAAAATATCTTAATTTGTGTTTTCAAGATGAAGGAAGGTCTGACGGGTTTGGAACGACATATAGGTAAGTGAGTAATTAATGACAGAATTTTAATTATTGGGTGAATTAACCCTTAAAGAAAGACAAGAGTCTCACCTCTTTAAGTGCTCTGCTACCATCTTGAGAGCTGCCATCTTTGTCCTGCATGACTTTGCGTTGGCTTAGCTTGCTATCAGGGTTTCGGAGTCGTGTAATCATGCGTGAAGATCCTGTTTTTGCGCCATCTCCATTAGCTTTACCCTCACCTAAAGATTAAAAGGGTTAACATATCCTCCTCATTTTTCCCGTAAGTGCGTCCGCAGCCATTTTTTTAATTTAATGTGTCTGGCTTCCGGTGTCACACGCTTCCAGCAATTTTTAGCTGTACAAAACACCTCCTTTTGCGGCTTGATATTTCAAGCTGGTGTGTCTTACCATATTATTTTAATGTATGATCTTAATTATGAACACACTGGTTTTTAGTGCAAAACATTCAACCGTTTACTGCACTTTGTTATTCTTCTCGTTATTTCCCTACAGCGGCTAATGAACCGGAAGTCTCGCACATTGACAGAAAACGGCTTACTTCCGCAATGAAAAATAAGGTGGATATAAATACATAAATCTATAAATGAACAAATGCAAAACTTTGTTATGGGTGTGCATAGGCACCTGTATCGTCTTGGCTGTTGAGGGAAGACTGTGAGGACCGGTCCACCAGGTCCGGCTCTTCTGGACCTCGCAGGCATTCAGAGATGGAGAAATGACTGCTGCAGCTGTTCTCGTCTGCCGTCTGCGCAGGTTCAGTCTCTAGTACAGAATCTCCTTCTCCGTGACCAGCAGACTCTGAGCTCTTAGCTTAAAGACAAACAGTGACAGAAGATAAATTACATACATGGCCATGTTGAGAGTAGAAGACTCGCATAATACACATATTTCACTGCATACTGTGAAACCAAAAAATAGCAAGCAGTACACTAACATTACACTCCAACCTCAGCCAAAATAATATTGTAGCACAGCATTAACCCTGCAGTATGTATCAGTATACCAGTATAAACCTTGGTAAATCTAATTCAAAACAATCCAGACGGGCTCTACACTCTCCGTAAACGCGATATACCCAAGACACTGGCAAAGATCCAGTGCTGCTCTATAGACGGCACTGTTAAACAAAGGATTCTGGGAAGAGTGGATGGACTCTAGTGCCAGGAGGGTCTTTGTTTCAGTACAAGAAAACACTTGAAAAATAAATGAGAAATGCGGTTGCTGTACCTGCCAACTCTTTCATCCCTTCAGTATGGTTCCTACAGGTTTCTTTAAGTTAAATTCAAGTCTTTTTAAGACCTTTTTAAGACCATTTATATAAAAAATAAATGCCTATTTCACGTCCCTACCAGCAAAGAAAAAACAAAATCCTTGAACTTGTGTTCATTTATTTTTCAAATGTGGGAATAAAAGATAAGTCAAGCAGGTTTGAAAAATAAAAACATTTCAATAGGCCACAAGAAAGTTTGCCGAACCATGTTGTTTTTTAACATTAGCTAGCTACTTATTCCATGCTGGGAATATGGGGAACTGAGAGACCCCTGAACAATAAACATCGAAAATCAGAACTCAACAATAAATTAAATTAAGAAACACAGTCAACTCCTTAGCTCTTCACTCAGGGCAGCATCTCTTTATCAAGGTTGTCCACTGGTTTCAACCAATGACTAAAGAGTTTTTATCCAGCCACGCTTCATTAAATTTACATTTCCCCATAACCTCAGAAGAAATTGGTAAGCTAGCTAACGTAACAAAAAAACGTTAAAAATATAACGGCGTCAGTCAACCTTTCCTGTGGAATGCTGAGATTTTCTTTGATTTTTCCGCTTCTTCTCCTTTGCTTGTTGCTTGAGTCTGTGTTGTGTTGTTTTGCTTTGCAGTCTATGGTTGTGGTGCTGCAGCGCGTGATCTTCATTTACTGAAGGCATCACGTGTTCGCAGTATTTTGTAGGGGTGTGCCGGTCTCAGAATTGGTGATGACGGTTATGACGTGAGTCAAATGTGACGGTTTATAACATAACCGTCGGGGGGGGGGGGGGTATTAGTTTGAATAAACGAGCAGACACTGATTAGCTACTTGCTCTACGTTTATTTAAAATTAACAGCAAGACAACTAGCAGTGAATGTGCTTTCCATTAAATGATCAATCCTTAACAAAAAAAAAAACAACTTTGCAATGAACGTGTTTGTTCTAAATAAATCACACACAGTAAACAAAACCTTTTAAAACAGTAGGCTACTTGTAACAAATACCGTTTTTCCACATTATTCTGCACACAGGCTCATCAAGATTTTCTGTTTTTTCCGTTGCCATCTGGTTTTTTTTAACCCGAAATGTGCCCATATAGGCGATGTAACATTTTTTTTTTTTTCGCAACGAGATCCATCGGTTTTACCTTTCTTCACGAAGTTTTAATTTGAGCCGAAACATGTTCCGTCACCTCCGACGTTGGATCCGGAAAATTTTTTATTGGATCCGCACCTCAGTCCTATGTCACTATGGGAAATTAATCGCCTAAATTAAAAAAATTTAATTAATATTTGTGTAGTGTTAAATGTTGTTCTCGATAGAGATACGCAGATGGGGTATTATTTCATCCGCAACCACATCACAAAACTCATCATCCGCGCCAACGTTTTTTGAGCAAATTTCAAAGCCGCACCCGCCCGCCATCCGCTGATTGTTTTGCAGTCTACGGACGATGCAATGCTTTGCTGATAAAAAAAAAAAAAAAAAAAAAAAAGCCATTGTCTGTTCTGGAAAGGATGCAGCAAAGATATTTAATGCTAGAGTATGAGGCATAGGGCCTACGCTGAGTTTCATTTACGATGAGATGCGCTCTAGTTCACAGTGCAGTGCAAGTGAACGCGGCGCGCTGGCGCTTCCATGTCACGGTTATCATTGTCTGCTATACTTGCTTTTTATTTATTTAAAAAATACATGCAATTGGTTGATGAAACATTTATTAAAAATTAAGATAAAACCTACAAAACGAAATTTGTTTTTAAGAAGGGTTTTCTACAAAGCAAAATTAATGAAGTGGTAAATATCATGTCTGACGATTTACAAAACTTCATTAAGTGGTAAAAACCTGTCTCCCGTATATTGCGCATCTTATGATCCTATCTAAAAAATGAAAATAATTTTTGATAAAAAAAATGTTTGTAAAAAAATATTTTAATGACACGGTTTGGGCAATAGAGAGTTCTAATGACGGTGTTCAACTATAACCGCCGGTCTCACGGTGTATATACTACACACCCTAGTATTTTGTACTGTGACCCGGGGCTGCTAGTGCGTTCTCAGGAGGGCCACTCTTTATTTATACACGTCATTTAATCAAAATAATCAGGTTGACAAATGAAACTTTTGAGGAAAATTACAATACTTGAAAAGTTACATACAGCACAATTTTTAAGCCCAGACATCAAAATTCAAGACTTTTTAAAGTCTTTTTAAGGTGAGAAATGCGGTTGCTGTACCTGCCAACTCTTTCATCCCTTCAGTCCCTTCCCCTTTCTAAAAATAAATGAGAAATGCGGTTGCTGTACCTGCCAACTCTTTCATCCCTTCAGTCCCTTCCCCTTTCTCCTCACCACTGGAAGACGATGTCACGGCATTTCCCGTGGGATCCTGGGAGTCAGATTTGGTCTGTATGCCTGAGTTGGGTGCAGCGAGCTCAGGAACATTAGTGCTGCCCACCTCAGCAGTCGGGACAGCTGAGACTGAGGCTGAAATATCAAAGGACAAATCTTTTTAGTGTTTAAACACTAACAGATGAGAGATGCAATGATTTGGCTCTAGTTTCAAATGCAAATTATGAGGATTGTAGCTGCGTTCGAGAAGAGTCAAGATTACCACACGCTACAAGTCTTCAAATAATGACACAGAAGAAAAACTGTGAAAACGTCTGTGAAAGAGTGTATGGTCTGGAAAGCATTGCACTGATTTCTAAGCATCGCATTTGCATATAAAAAGCTGAAATACACTACTATTCAAAAGTACGGGGTTGGTAAGATTTTTCATGTTTTTCAAAGAAGTCTCTTATGCTTACTACGGCTGCATTTATTTGATTAAAAATACACTAAAAACTGTAATATTGTGGAATATTTTTACAAATTAAAATGATGGTTTTCAGAACAAATACATTTTAAAATGTAATTTATTCCTCTGATGCAAAGCTGAATTTTCAACATCTTTACTCCAGTCTTCAGTGTCACATGATCTTCAGAAATCATTCTAATATGCTGATTTTCTCAAGAAACATCCCATAATATTCACAGTTGAAAAAAACAGTTCTGCTTAATAATATTGACACGAACAAAAATAAATAATATTAATATAAACATAAACATATAATAGAAAATTCAAAAGAACAGCATTCATTCGAAACAAATCTTCTATAATACATTTCATTTTGTCACTTCACATCAAATCAATTCAACCCATCCTAACAAAAGAAAAAAATTAATTATTTAAAAAAAAAAAAAAAAACTGACCACACTGAAACCTGACCTTTGAATGGGTGGTGATGTAAGTATTTTCAAAAATTGCTTCAGACCAATGAGCTTGAACAATTCATTCACAAAATGACATCACTACGGCTTGCAAGCAAATTAAAAAAAAGCTCTACACAAGGGTCATATAGAACAAAGTAAAACTACAAAAATGCTAATTAATTATAGAAATTCCCATGACTTTTTCAAGCCAGAAAAACTATTTTAATTTTCTGTGATTTACATCCTGTAGAAATTATAAACTTCATTAAAACATATGCTTAATATGTCATTTCAACATTTCAGAAATATACTGAAGATGATGTATGATCAACACAAACCAGTCAAAAATTGTGAAATTACTAGAGTGACAGGAATCTCTCTCACCATCTGCAGAAGTTTGCTCATTCGTTGCATTTCCGTTACTGGAGTCTTGTTGTGGACATGATCCGTTCGAGTTCATCTGATCGTCCGCAGCCGGTTCACCAGCCACAGTTTTTGATTCCAGTCTGGCCCTCTCGGCCTCCTCTGCCGCCCGTCGCTTCACCTCCTCAAGCTCCGCTTCCTGCTTGGTCTTCAGACGGTCCAGGATCACATCTGGAGGAAATGGACAGAAGAATACTCTCAAGATACTGAAACAGCGCAACAGCTGTCCAACATGTTTCTCCAAACAAAACATTCCTGAAACTCATACAGGTTTAAAATAACTCGAAGAGTAAATGATGACAACATTTTCATTTTTGGGTGAACTACCCCTTTACTCACTGAAATGCAGTTTCTTATACAAGTTATGTAGTTTTAAAAATAAAGAGTTAGCATTTCAAAATACCACATGAATCAAAGTTTGCATGCAGGAAGCAAAACGAATGCATAAAACATCTGCAGCTTTTGATAAATACCTCTACAAGATGAATCTCACTCTAGTGCAGGTGGAGCTGCTTTTGCACTGCTAAAAATAGTGGAGCGGAAAGACACCTTACAGTGATCTACATTACATTTACATTCCATCACATTAACTAATATTGAGTCAGATATAGTCACTGTATACTATGGATAGAGTTTTGCAATGTGGTTTGCATCTTAACACAGTTAACTAAAATAAGGTAATACAACAATTCTTTACATTTTCTTTTTGACGCAACTTCACTGCATGTTAAATCTGTGAAATCAAAGTCCTTATTTGCAATGGGACTACTTAAATACTTTTCATTTACCTAACTGGATGTATAAAAATCATCTAGTAATATTTTAATACTAAAATTAAATTAGGATGTAATAAAAATACTTCACAGAGCAGGTTACTAAATGGATTTGTCAACTGAAATAAATTATGTTTATTGAAAGGCTTAATTTAATTACACGTCATTTTAATTCAAATACCTTCACTGAGAATTATTTGAGTGTATTTATTAACGTTGGGCCTTAGTGTTAATAGCCTAAGCTGTCATTACATATAACAGCTTAGGATTGTCTTAAATACTTTTAATAAATATAAATGCCCGCATACGTTTGAAAAATAACTGCTGTCATTTCCATGCAGGAACGCTGAAGTCTTAACTTAAAGAAATGAAACAGTCCCTCTTTCACAGAGCAGACAAGAGACCAGCAGAGTCAGCAGTGTCGTGTACTATTTAAAAAAAGGGGGAAAATGAGTGTGGGTTGCTAAAATGATCAGTTTCCGCAAAAAACAAACAACAAAAAAACTTGATTCAGACAACCTGTGTGTCCATAAATATGTTCTTCAGTTAGTCAGACGTTAGGAAAGTTCAGACATCTACTTTAAAACGTAGCAACTCAGAAATGAGACAATGAGGAACATAACGTTCAGTGGTCATCACTGGTCTCATTAAAACAGCAGCTAATATTCATGATCCTCAAAATAAAGGGGCCTGCACACCGTGATTTAAACCAGTAATAAACAAGTACAGGATAGCAGCATGTATTTATTAATAAATAAAATTAGAAGCAATAAACTTGATTTCATGCTTGCAAACAGTTTTGGAAAAACCTAAGACAAATAAAAAAAAAAAAAACCTTTAATGCATTTTATTGTGAGTAAATCCTGCAAAAATAAATCTAAAGTTAGTATTTGAAAACAAAAAAAAAAAAGTATGAAAAATTACAAAAACAAACAAACAACACTTAGACTGTCAAGTTGAATGTGCATGCAATTTTTATACCATTTTGGAACGTGCATTTCCAAGATGGCAATAAAAAGTGAGCTATATGGTTTGAGCACTTTCTTACCATTGGCAACGGTGAGGTATGCTTTGTTATTCCCCCGGGCCTTGTTAGTGAGCTCCTCGGTGATGTCCATGTGAGAGTGAACCTCCTCTCTCATCTCCTCCAGCACAGAGCAGAGGTCATTCTCCCAGTAGTCTTTGTCCAGATCCTCCAACATCTCGGCCAGCTGGACTTTAGTGCTGTAGTACCAGGTCTGCTTGTTTTCACCCTCACCATCTTCCTCTCTGAAACAGATCAAAACAGACATGTTACGTACATTCAATACAGGTACTTAACGGACTTTAAACTGTATTTTTATATTCAGAAAGCCTAGTTTGAAAAGTAAGTGATGTATTCAAATTTTGACAACCACAAACAGCAACAACAACAAAAACCCTTTTATTTGGGCTTTCCCTGGAATAGGTTGGAGGACCAAATCACTGACTGAAACTACTTTTCCGATCATGCATTTTAAATATCAGTAGCTGGGTTTCTATCCAAAAGCTAATCTTTTCAAAGTTCACAGACAAACTAATATAGCCTAGCCAAAATTAGTAAACAACAGTAAATAAAGCAAATATCGAAGCAGCTTTCCAGCGCTGGAGAGAACTCAAGGAGCGGGAAGGACTCGAATCGGATGCTGAGGTTGCAATGTTTTTTTTTATAGGCGAGTAACGTTGATTTTTACACAACCCAGGGACAGTAGATGAAATTTAGCTCTGTAGCTAATTCTGGGGCAGTTTTCTGACTGTCTATTGTCCCTGTCAAATAATGAATTAAATAAAAATAAATAAAACTTATCCGTGTTGGCTTTTGTTTGAATATGCTTGTGTGTCACCTTCACTGGTTTCCGCGATCATCGCAGGCATGGTTGTGTACGTACGTGTGGGGCGGCGATTTCAAAATAGGGGCGAGATACTGTTGGGCTATGGGCGTGTTTGTTTTGGTGCATTCAAACATCAACATCCTATGGGAAAAATCGCTTAGTGCACCTTTAGGCTATGTTCACACTTGCCGTCTTTTTTGAACAGAAAAAGTTGACATGGGCGCCTTTTTAGTATAGTGTTTTGATTACAAATAGCAGCCGAGGGTGTCTTTTGTTGCTATAAAAACAGCTGCAACAGTAGCCAGTTGCTGTGTGGTGCAGAAATGTCGAGAAAGATTTAAGCCGGCTCTTGCATTGGCTGTTTGAAGTTAACGGGGAGGAGAAATTCGGTTCACAAAGACGTTTGTGGGCGCACAACATTATACAGGAAAGGAAGCTCGTATGATAAGTCTATCTACTGGCATCTTCTCCACTTTTTCTTGTTGTCATTGGTCAGCTGTCAAAAAGGCGCTTGACGTTTTTTTTCAGAAAAGTTTAACTTTTTTCAAAAGACGCCGGTGATGGCATTTAAAAAAGCGCTCAGGACTTTTTGGAAAACACAGTTTCCTCCATAGGATTATAATGTAAAACAGATGCTGGCAGCTTCAAAAAAGACGGCAAGTGTGAACATAGCCTTAATGTTTTCTACGTCAGAATTTATTCTGCAAATGTGTTTCTATCTCCCATTATTTGCATTAAAACCACCTCAGACAAGCATAAAAACTTTTTTGCAAATTCTTGAAATTTAATGTTTCTATCACTCCTTTCTGATGTGATACTTCAAAATATTTACTTACAAAAAAAAACTTTCACAAAGATGTCAGCACGTGAACGACAGGACCACACCTTTAGAAAATATCATGTTATGTGCTCTATGTCTATACTGAAACTGCTTAAATGAGACTATTCAGGAATATTATCGTCAACTTTACTTGCATGAATACAGTAAACTCAATTTACACTATATAGCAAATCTTCCTGATTTTTTCTTATTTCGTCACAAAATGCAACTATATTTATCACCCAGCTCTTTATATAAAGTCGGATAAATACATATCGCCAACTTTATCCACATTCTAACAATATACTTGCGTAGAGCGAGTTCATTTCAGCTGCTTGATTGCTTGTATCGCCACAAAAAGTAAACTATATGATCGCCAAACTCTTTATTTAACGTTTAACATACAAGAAAATCCCATTTTATTCACACTCATTCAGTTAAGTCATATAGGGCGATATATACAAGATAGCAAATCTCAACTGCTTGATTGTTTATATCATGACAAAATTATATAAATGTAATATAAATGTAATTTGCAATCTGAAAGCTGAATAAACAAGGTTTCCATTGATGTATGGTATTGTTATGATAGGACAATATTTAGCCGAGATGCAACTTTTAGAAAATCTGGAACCTGAGGGTGCAAAAAAAATTAAAATAATAATAAAATCGCCTTTTAAGTTGTCCAAATGAAGTCCTTCGCAATACATATTACTGAAGTTTTGACATATTTATGGTAGGAAATTTACAAAATATCTTCACGAAACATGATCTTTACTAAATATCCTAATGATTTCTGGCATAAAAGAAAAATTGATAATTTTGACCCATACAATGTATTGTTGGCTATTGCTACAAATCTTTTGTGCTCCAGGGTCACACATTCTCATCCAGATCTAATCTGCCAGATGCGACTATAAGGCATGAAGATATTACAAACATATGATCTTCTGTAAAGCTGCAATACAAATAAATCTGACGGTAAAAAGGTTAATGGCATTAGAAATGGCAAACATGACACCTTTCTTCAGTTGTTTACATTGCGAATACTCACATAATAATCCTCCTGTTGAGAAACCAGTATTTTCTTTGATGCCGGTCGTAACCAATGGGCTCCTGCCGGATGTACGGCCGGCTCTTCTGGAACTCGGTCAGACAGTCTGTCACGCCGGACACTTTGTGTGCCACACAGATCTCACACTGCCACTCGTCCTCGGGCACCTCCTCCAGAGGAGGCTTGACGCACTCCAGGTGATACACGGCCGAGCAGGTCTCGCAGCACAGCAGGTCGCCGAGCCGGTGACAAACCCGGCAGTGGTCGTCGTACTGGATGACGCCCTCGGACATGAGCTCCTCGCGGGCCAGGTTGGTGGTGAGGAACTGGTCCACCAGGAACTGCAAGACCTTGACTTTGCTCTCCAGCGGGCTAAACGGATAGTCTTCACCCTCCAGGTCAGGGAGCACGTGGTGGTACTCTGGGTCGCTTTCGCAGTATGCACGCACCACTTCGGGCCAGGTCATGCCGTCGATGAAGTAGAGCGTGGAGTTGACACTGTCCTTGAGGTCCGCCGGACCAAAAGTGGTGTTGGAGGTGTCCTCCTCCCTTAAGATGGCCTTGAGCAGGCAGATGTGCGTCTCCGCCATCAGCGTGCATTGCTCCTGTCCGACCAGAGCGGCGCAGAAGTCCTCGAAGCGGAACGGAGAGAGACGCAGGACAGTGCTGAAACTGCGAAGCACCTCGTAAATAGCCGAAGCGTTGAGTAGCTGCTCGTTGGGAATGAGAAGGTCCTCGGAGGAAGTGGGCAGCTGCAGAGGAGGAATCTCCTTCTGCTCCAGAATAGGAGAAGGCGGTCGCCTCGGTCTTGGTCTTTTACGACCTACTGAAACAGAAAGAATCAGAATCTGTTTTTTGATTGGCTGGAAGAAAGTCAAAGTTACATTTTCACGGAAGTCTCAATGCAAATTGCAATTTTACTAATGACTCTAATGTTGTTATGGTGTGTCTGTTTATATAAAGATTTGATTACAGATTTAACAATGATTAAAATAATGCATGCATAAGATGTTCAGTTTGAGAAAAAAACACATTGTTGATTCAGACAACCTGTGTGTGCAGTTAGACATGAATGATTAGGCATCTGCTTAAAAACTTAGCAATTAAGAGATAAGACAACGAGGAACATAACGTTCAGTGGTCGTGTATGCGGTATTAAAACAACAGCTAATATTTGTGATCCCCAAAGGAAAAAGAAGATTGTTGCATTACATTTGTCTGCACAGAACGGCTTTAAACAGAATCGAATGAATCGAGTATCTAATGAACATGTCCAGGATATCAGCCTGAGATTTTTTTTTTTTATAAAACAATGAAAGCAACAACACACTCGAACCTGTAAATGGTTAAAAAAAAATTTAAATGTATGTTTAAATGAAGGAAATAAAAATTGTAATATGCACACGATTTAAAATTCTGGGGTTTGTTTGGGGTTTTTTTGGTAAAGAAATGATTAAATTACATTGTAACAATAAATCTAACAAAAAATATATCAAAAACAATAACAATACATCAAAAAATTTTAAAAATATTTATATTTTAAATAAATGCTGTTCTTTTGAACTTTATCAAAGAATCCTGAAAAAAAAGTGTCAGTTTCCTCAAAAAAAATATTCTCAACCGGCGTGCAAGAAATCGTTTCTTCCTATAATTAATGTTGAAAGCATTCATATTTTTCAATTAGTTTAATCCGTTTTCAATGCTGATAGTAATAAATGTTTTATAAGCAGCAAACCAGCACATTAGAATGATTTCTGAAGGATCATGTGATTTTGAAGCCTGGAGTAATGATGCTGAAAACTCAACTTTGACATCAAAGGAATAAATGGCAGTTTTAAATACATTACAATAGAAAACAGTGCAACTGTCGCTCAAAAAAAAAAAAAAAACACATCTCAGCCCTAATTATCTCCCACAGGGCGGATAATTAATCATGACAGCACCAAAAGGCTACATCACAAGTGGCACTATGACGTCACGTGCGAGCACGACAGAGTGGCGGGACGAAATCCAGCGTCCTCCCGCGTCAGGTGCGACGGCGCTGGCGCTGGATTTCAAAACAAGCGGCCGCGTGCTGCCCTGTCATTAGCCGCACTCCAGCTCCGGCTCCAAAACACCAGCCAGACTGACACACGCTCATGCAAATGAGGCTGACAGCAAGTAAGACACAACAATATAAGATCTGAAGGAGCTTTAATGGAAGTTTACGAGATATGCAGACCATTTTATTAATAAATTAACAATCTCATCAGCTCGAAATCAATTAGCAAGATGATGCGCTAACTAACTAACTTCTGCTGCGCTCGTGTGTGAGACTTAAAAGTGTTCCCTTTCCAGTCTAACCTAAATTAAAGTGCAACCATACGACAAAAACGCATGATTTAGTGATGTTTATATTTAAAACACAATCCAGAGTGTGTCTGGGTTTAGTTCGCTGAAACAGATCAACGTTAGCAAATACACAGTTGAACGGTAACCGAACTTTTTGTTGATTTTCAAAACGGCTTTAGTTTCGTTCAATGAGAAGACGCGACTTGTAGGTTCAGAGCTTAATTAAGAAGCTCTTATTATGCTAAAAACACGCCGCAGTTGCAATTTGATGACAACGAGCGAGTACCGCGCTCGGGCTAAGCGCTCACCCCGCGGCCTCTGCCCGCACACACGAGCACCGGGATCCATTTTGAGCGTTTAGCGCAACAAAAGAGCGATCGTCACTCCGCGTGATTCACGGGTGGATCGGTCGCGAGGCGTCCCGTACCTGCGTTGCTGCCGTGGCTGCTCTCCGTGCAGAAGCTGGCATCGTCTTCCTCCAGATCGTCCAGCTCCTCCAGGTAGTCGGACTCGCCGTTGGCCTCTTCCTCTTCTTCCTCCTCCTCTTCGTCCGTCAGAGGCTCCTCCATGAACTCTTCCTCGTCTGATTTCAAGCTGACCGCGTCTTCATCCTCCTCATCGTCGCTCTCGTGGTCGTCGTAAACCACCCCGCTCGCGGTGCTTCGCCGCCCCCTGCCTCTGGCCGTCCCCCTGCCTCTTCCTCTACCCCTCGACGCCGCGGATCGCGCTTTCCTCCGGCCTCGTGTTGAGTGATGATGGGTCCCCCGTTTAGGGGTAACATAATCATCATCGGAGGCCCCCTTTGTCTTCGCCCTCAAGCCGCGGCGGGGTCTCAGGCCGCGCACCGGCCCCGCTGTGGGCTCCTGCGTTAGCTGGGCTTTGGGCGGCCTGCCTCGTCTCCCCCTCATTATGGATAAAAACCTATTCTCCTCAGTTTCGCGTTTTGCCTGCACTTTACACGCACCGAACCCGGAATTTCGGGCACCACCGCAAAGTTGATCCCGCGCGGGTGAGGATGCACTAGTCCCGCGGAGCCCCGGTCTCGGTTAACGCGAGAAAGCTCAAGACGAAGGGCCGGCGCGCCGCTCGAGCTCGCTCGCAGCCGCCATGTTCTTTCCTCCTCTCTGTCCGCCGACAACACACTGCAGGCCTGTGCGGGAGTCACGTGACCCGCGCTCCGACTCGCCGCTCAGCGCGATCTTTGTTGCGTTGCGCGTTTGTTAACCCGCTTCCTGAGCGCCTGCTACTGTCTTCGGGCTCCTGGGCGCCCGAAAATGCGCTTCTGCGTGTAGCCGGCTCGGGTTAGTCTTGTTTCGGAGCAGCGGCTCTTGTCATCTGTTCTCCATTTTCCTCTGCGCGCGTTAACTTCACTGAGATGGAGGCTGGACAGAAACCGATAGACTTTAGTCGCACAGCGAATAAAAACAAGCATGGAGTTTTTATTTTATTTTTTTTATTGGTATGACAGAACATGTATTTTCCATAAATGACGCACTTGTTTATGTGCGCGCATGAAGAAAGTAGCTTATAGCCTATTGTGACCTCTTCTTTCATTTTTCTTACTTTCTTTATTTCTTTCTGCTTATTTCTATGTGAATATAATTACATGATCAACAATAATCATATTTGATTTTCCATGCTGAATTTTACATAATATCTGCCACTTAAACTGATCAAAGACAAGGTTAAGATAAACATTTAGTTAAAACAAATGCCCTCTCTCTCTCTCTCTCTCTCTCTCTCTCTCTCTGTCTCTCTCTCTCTCTCTCTCTCTCTCTAGTGTGTGTGGTTTAAAAAAAGCTTTTTTTTTCAGTAAAATATGTGTGTGTGTGTGTGTGTTCATGTTGGTTTCATGTTTAAAAAAAGCTTTTTTTTTCAGTAAAATGTAGCCTACTCAAAAAATGTTGCTTGTACCTTGAAGACAACATTTCTTGTATGCTGCACTTTTCAAAAATAAAAGTTTTAAACATATTTTCAGGTTTTGAAAAGCAATGATAAAGTGTGTGTGTGTTGTTTGTTTGTAAAACACTTGACAGTTTTGTGTTTTTCTTGTTAAATGGAAACAGAATTGCTTCCTGCACGTCAGCTGCAAAACTTAATTTGATTTTCCAGATAGTGATAACATATTTGATAAAAATTGCTTTCACTTGTGCTTTTATTTAAAAAGTAATGCAAGATTATGCCAACACAGTTTTCTTTTCTTCAAGAATGTCAGCCGTCAGTGTTTTTGGTGGTCTCAGAAGTCATATCAAACAGTATAATAAAAATACTTTTATCAGATTTTTGTTGTTGTTTACTGTAAACAAACAACATTGTGACTCATCGACACTTCAGTTCCACTGACCGTGATTTTTATGCTCTTTCCTCTTTCAGAGTTATCATCTTGCCTGTCACAAAGGCCTGGGAAACCTCACACAGTCATTCACTCTTCAGAAAGCACCATTTTTAGCATCTACAGTACCGAACCATGTGCATAGCCCAGCCACCGGCTTGTTTATATAGAAGTGATCAAGAAAGTGGCAGAATTTTGCAATGCAGAGGCTGTGTCAGAATGCCAAAATATCAAGATCAAAACACAGGGGAAAAACATACAGAACCAAACAAACTAACACAGGCCTTGAAGAAGAAGCACTACACATACAAAGAGGCGCTGCACAGAGTTGAAGATGTTCACAACAGTGAGTGCTGATCCATTACTGGAGTGACACTGACCTCTGGTGGTTAAAAATACATAGTAAAATCAACTACATGATGTGTGAAGCTTCTGTGTGTAGATCTGAAGCTAACATGAACCTGAGCTACAGTCGTTCTCGGTCTTAAAGCCGGTTATGACGTAACAAGCACGCCGCGCCGCGCTCGAGCTTCTGTGTGTTCTTCCTGAGTGTCTCGTGCGAAGTAACGATTCCTCCGAAACAATGGTAATGAAACGCACTACAGCGAAATCAATCATATCGCGTTAGTATTCATACAAAAATCTCCCACAAGGTGTGCTACCTTACATCAAACGGACGAGTGGTTAAGGCGATGGACTAGAAATCCATTGGGGTCTCCCCGCGCAGGTTCGAATCCTGCCGACTACGAGATTTATTCGTTTTTTCATTAATACACCTTCACTATATTAAACGTCACAGATTGGTCCAAAACACGTCTATTAAACACACATAAAAATGAATCTCATTCATAAATATCATATTTAATTTTATTAGAAAATGTAGGCTACGTTATGTTATAAATACTTTAAAATATAAAATATATCAGTTTTTTTTTAGCTGTAATAAGATCCTTAAAATTACTCACTGCTGGCTTGCACAGTGTAACTGCGCTTTTAAGAACAACATTTGACTTTTTGTAGCTGTTAGAAAAAAAATTAAATTGCCAACAGGTGGCGCCTTCGTACCATTTTACTGCGTTAAATCCGTGGATCGCAATCTTAAGATCATGGGTCATAGTTCTTATTTTGGGTTTCAATGTTTATATCTGAATTTATATCAGTCCAAATAGTCATTATTCACTCATTCCAAGCCTGCATTTCTTTCTTTCTTCTGTGGAATATGTTAGTCAGAGCATCAGACTTTCATAGCATCTTCTTGTCTAGGCCTATACAATGTTCCCTCTAATTTTTTTTCTTGCTGAGCAAAACTTTTCTCTAATGGGCGGACATTTCGGCCACCTGTGCAAAAACATTCTTTATACCAGACATGTACAGCGCGCACAAAAAAAAGTGTGTAACTTTTTAACTTTAATGTGCTATTTGTATTTTGTATTAGACCCGTGACTAAATGATGTACATTTTAGATTACCTGAGAAAACTGTATATGATATAATATATATATATATATTATATATATATATATAATATATATATATATATATATATAGTATAATACACTGCCTGCCATTCAAAAGTTTGGGATCAATAATGTTTATTAAATAAGTTTCTTATGCTCATCAAGGCTGTATCTATTTGATAAAAATATGAATATTATTTCACAAAATAATATTGTGAAATATTATTGCAATTTAAAATAAAAGTTTTCTATTTTAATATACTTTAAAATATAATTTATTCCTATGAAGCAAAGCAATTTTCAGCATCATTTCTCCAGTCTTCGGTGTCACATGAGCCTTCACAAATCATTCTAATATGCTGATTTATAATCAATGTTGGAAACAGTTGTGCTGCATAATATTTTTTTTTGGGACTTGTGGTATTTTTTCGGGATTCTTTGATAAATAAAAAGTTAAAAAGGACAGTGTTTATTCAAAATAGAAATTTTGTGTTACAATATACACTACTAAAATGTTTGTGGTCAATATTTTTTTTCTTTTCTTTTTTTAAAGAAATTAATACTTTTATTCAGCAAGAATGTGTTAAATGGATAAAAAGTGATAATAAAGACATATTTTTTAGAAAAGATTTCTATTTTGAATAAATGCTGTTCTTTTTAACTTTTTTATTAATCTAAGAATTAAAGAAAAAAGTAAAACGTTCAAAAAAAAAAAAAAAGTAAAAATATTAAGCAGCACAACAGATTCATCACTGATAATAAATTAGCAGATTAGAATGATTTCTGAAGGATAATATGACACTGAAGGCTGTAGTAATGATGCTGAAAATTCAGCTTTGCTCCACGGGAATAAATGATATTTTAAAGTATATTAAAACAGGAAACCAATATTAGAAATTGCAATAATGTTTCACAATATTACTGTTTTTTCTTCTGTATTTTCGATAAAATAAATACATCCTTGATGAGCAGAGACTCCATTAAAAAACAAGGTCAATTATTTATTAGGTTAATAATATAGGCCTAACATAATATAATATCAAAACAAACTGAGGCATTTAAACTGATGGAATAGAATAGAATAGAATAGAATAGAATAGAATAGAATAGAATAGAAACTGAAGCATTTAAACTGAGATCTGTAAGTTAAATATAAAAAAAAAAAAAAAAAAAAACGTGAACGTCAATTCTTCTATAGCTATCTAAACATCCCTATGATGTACAGTTTGCACACTACACCTGTGAGACTGTAAATGTCTCTGAGTTTTGTTACCGTGTCTGTGCCCATCATCCGCTGTTTCCAGCACTCTCTTTAATACATGATGACGTTTTATTTCACATGTCATTGCGTTTGCGTCGGCTCTCGAGTTGAGCTATTTCGTAGGCTACGCAACCATTAAAATATTCGGTTTCAACAGCGACTCATTTGGCGCACATCATTCCCTTTCTATGAAACTGTAAACCGCATTCACCGGTTCTAACTCTTAACGTGATATCAGATCTATAGCGGTTTACCCGAGCATTGCAATTCATTCGCTTTCGCAAATAGCTTTCCCAACTCATTTATGCGTGTGCGCGGCACATTATTTCTTCTGCGCGGCAGCGGTGGAAGAAGTGCGCGGCCGCGCGCGCGCGCAGCTTAGAGGGAACATTGGGCCTATATAATAATAATAATAATAATAATTAAAAAAAAACTAAAAAAAAAAAAACTAAAACCACGTGATGGTGACTAAATTGCTTATTTTTTTCTTTTGTTAACACCAAAGATATCATCATCATTTATTTTTTATTTTTTCCTCCATCCTACCATCATCCGACTGTTTTGGAAGGAAAGAGATGTGGCGAAACAAAAGGAACGGCAAGCTGACATGTAAGATAAATATGTGTATGATATGGAAAGTCAGTGTTCCAGAGATCAGTGTTTGCATTTTGGAACACATTTGCATCGGGTGCGGTGGAAAAACCAACAGGGTTGTCTTTGTCTCACATCATGACATCACACAGTTTGAAAACTGCATTTGAACACTTTGCCTTCCAAGATACTGGATCATCACCTGCTGTGACCCTAACATCTGTGTGTGTCCTGCACAGGGAGCCCGTGCTATCAGGAGGAAGGAGACAGTGACTCCATCTCACTACCCCTAAAAATAATCATCTAATATATCTTTACTTTTTAAGGTTTGTGAAATTTCAGATCAGCCAAGAAAGCCTAAGTTGTGAAATTAGTTTTGCAAGTAAAAAGTTTTTTTTTTTTTAAATAATCATTAAACAAGAAATGAATACATTAATTCAGGAAGTACACTTTAAATTGACCAAACGTGAGATTAAAGACATTTACAATGTTACAAAATAATTATATTTAAAATAAATGCGGTTCTTTTAAACTTTGTGTTAATCAAAGAATCCTGGAAAAAAGTGTCATGGATACTATGCATCCCAACTGTATTCAACATTGATAATAATAAATGCTTCTTGAGCAGCAAATCAGCATATTAAAATGATAATGATGCTGAAAATACAGCTTTGCATCACAGGAATAAATTACATCTCAAAGAGAAGTAAGATAGAAATAGTTATTTGAAATTGTAACAGCATTTCACAACATTACTGTTTTCATGCATTTTTGATCAAATAAATGCAGGCTTTGTGAGCACGAGACTTCTATCAAAAACATCCTACCGCCCCTGAACTTTTGAATGTTAGTGTAGGTTTTTCATTGTAAAGAACTGTTTAAATTTTCCTTTTACTGGCTGTATATTGATGACTCTCCTTCTCTTCAGTTCAGATGTGCTGCTTATTTTTAAAGGCAGACTGTGAACTTAGTTTGGCTTTTCTGTGCTTTTGTGGGTCATGTCGACCCATTCTAGACACTAACACACATTTATTGTCAACGTTTAGCCTGAAACTTCATGTCATCCTCCGCACACGTGTGATTTAAAATGCTTTAACTATCGCCATGTTTCTCAAATACTCTGAAAACTGATTTTAGAGCTTTAATTTGTCACGTTGGATCTTCAGTCTGGTGACTTTCTGACATATAAATGGCCGGCAAAGCAGGACATCCTAGAAGTTTAATCAATACATAGAATGGCAGTTCATTTCGAGCCACTTTAATCACTATTCTCAGAAGAGTTCAGCTCAAGAACACCACAGATCTTCCCCAGTCTATCGTACCAACGTATATTCTGAGAAGCAATTGCTATACAAGCTTAGTTTAACATACACATCCACTACAATTATATTAAAGCTCACTGACATCACATAAAATCAGAAAGGCTGCAGGTCAAATGGCTGTTGTCGGCAAAGTTCACTGGCTTAACCGTTTTACAAATCTAATAGCAGCGCAGATAACTTCCTTTAACCAACCAACCAGATAGCCAGAAGGGCTGTGACAGCACCATATAGATAGTGTGAATCACAGATGCCCTGTATTTCACCCTCAGCAGGAAGTGAGGGGTTCCATGAAGTAAGTATGCAATTATCCAGCCAGGATGAAATAACCTTTCATTATGGCCAGCAGCTGCAGAAGTGCTGCAGTGAACAGGTCTTCATAAGTTCAAGTGCTTCTGAACATGACCGCTTTGTTAAAATGGGATGCCCTCATTGGTGTGACATCATATAGGTGGGCGGGGCAGGCATCAAACAGGAAGTTGACCGTGAAATACATAAACTGAGGAAAATGACATAAACTTTTGCTAGTTTTCATAATGATTGTCCTAAAATTGCCATAGCTACTATAATATACAAACTTGATGGAAACACAAATGTAATGCACTACTTCTACAAAATCAGTAAAGAAATGTGCTAATATCACGTTTCTGTTTTCAGAATTAGGATGTTTTTATTTAGCATAATCTTGGGTGATTGAGACAGGATAATTAAGAACATGATTGACCTTGTAATAGAGAACCATTGTATTTGCTCTGTATGCTTTAAATCAGTGGTTTCCAAGTTTTGGACTTCAAGCCTTCTTTTACCTCAGTTGCATGTGTTGTATTGTGTGATGGATTTATGAACTGAGAATAAAGTTGAACAGAAATAAACATGGACTCTCAATGAGCAGAATACTCCATCTGCCATCAGATGTGCAATCTGGGTTATATGTATATAGCATACGCAGCATACAGTGATATGGAGAGACACAGAGGAGACTGTTGACAAAGGAATTGTTGAATAAAGTCGTTATTTTTGTTTTCTTCGCTTACAAACAGTGTTCCTGTCGCTTCATATATCCCAGATTGCACGTCTGATGGCAGATGGAGTATTCTGATGACGACTTTCATACCTTTTATGGACCTTGACACTGTTATTTATTTGGCAGTCTATGGGACAGTCACAAGCCTCCCGGTTTTCATCCAAAATATCTTAAATTGTGTTCCGAAGACGAACAAAGCTATATATTAATATCCATATTTCCCCAGAGATATATTAATATCCATTTTAAAGGCTGTGATTTTTGTTTCGAAGCACAACAATGGTCTCATTTAAAATTATTCTAGGCAGCCTGGATTGTTTATTGATTGTTATTTTATACTTTTCAAGCAGAGCATTTCACAAACAAGGTTTTAAACTATAAAAAACTCAAAATACTGTTGAGAGTGAAGACAAAAAAAGTATTGTGGCACTTTGTGGTTGTCAAATATTAGTATATCATGTTCTTTAAGATAATTCCAGATTCAATATAACTGGCAGAACTTGTAGCATAATTTTG
Source organism: Cyprinus carpio (assembly GCF_018340385.1). Lineage (NCBI taxonomy): Eukaryota > Metazoa > Chordata > Actinopteri > Cypriniformes > Cyprinidae > Cyprinus > Cyprinus carpio. The sequence continues at coordinate 29,155,387 of NC_056599.1, read as the reverse complement.
TTTTACACAAAAAATTACAGTATTACAGTGACGCACTTGAAATTTAAAAAGATGGTTCACCCAAAAATGAAAATTTGCTGAACATTTGCTCGCTTTTTCCATCCAAGATGTAGATGAGTTTGTTTCTTAATCAGAACAGATTTGGAGAAATGTATCATTACATCACTTGCTCACCAATGGATCCTCTGCAGTGAATGGGTGCCGTCAGAATGAGAGTCCAAACAGCTGATAAAAACATCACAATAATCTACACAACTCTAGTCCATCAATTAATATTAAGTGAAACAATAAGCAGTAAGTAACAAATTCATCAATACAGCATTTTAACTTCAAACCATTTTAAACCAAAATAAGAGTTTATATTCCATAACACCAGTGAAAAAGTCCATCCCCTGTTGTCTTCACATCAGAATCCATTTTTAATTGTTATGTGCAGTTTATGCTTATAACAGTGCTTGTTCTGTGCAAATTTCTTTCCTGATTCAGATGAGACAATTTATAAAAGTCAATATTAAGCAATATTATGAATAAAGCAATCATATTTTTAGCCAGAAGCAGCAGTTGAAAATATTAAAAATGTCTTGATGGATTTGTTTCTTACAAACATGCAGCTTTTTTGCTTGTTTGGACTGACGGCATCCATTCACTTCAGGAGGATCCATTGGTGAGCAAGTGATATAATGATACAAATTTCTGATGAAGAAACAAAATCATCTGAGTATATTTTCAGCTAATTTTGTTTTTGGGTTAACTATTCCTTTATATGAATATGGCGAATCCTAAAAAAAAATTATGTCATACGTCATCCTCCCGGAGCTGCTTTCATGTACAACAGTAAGCATAAGCTATATTAAAGTGATCTTTACATTTTGAATATGGATATTTTTCATAAATTCGCTATAGAAGCCCTTTTTTCACCTCCCGGAGCCGCGTGAGACACTCATTAAACATCTATAAAGATCAAAGACAATTATTAAAAAACCCCAACAAGATTATTCATAAAACACCCGCTGAGTGCCATTAAACAGCTTGAAAGATCAAAGACAATTTTTAATATAACTCCGACTGGATTCGTCTGAAAGAAGAAAGTCATATACACATAGGATGACTGGAGGGTGAGTAATTTATGGGCTTATTTTCATTTTTGGGTGAACTAACCCTTTAATATGATGTAAACCATATGAGTGTCAGTATTATTTGTGTGTAAAAAAAAAAAAACACTGTCATTTTCTGTATATCAGCATCCAGTAAACATTCAGAAAATGTTAAGTTTGCAAGCATGTTTAGAGCAACAGTAAGTGCTGTAGCACTTACTGTTTCTCTCCTAAACCTACACTGGCATAAAAACTGACCATAGAGGGAAAATGCAGTATATGATATGAAGCTAGAAAAAACACATTCACACAAAATAAGGTATCTGACACAACACGTTTTCTTTTATAATTTTCTTTTTATTTATTCAAAAGAAACAAAGAAAAAGGCAAAAAAAAAAAAGGTTAAGAAAAAGGCGAGATTTAAATAGGAGCAACTGTGTGCAGGTGTGTTCTGGAGGAGAAAGAGGACATGATTTCTCACTGCGGGTCTGACCAAGCCCAATGCTCAGGCTAAAGCTGCAAGCCCAAGACACTGTCACAAACCAGAGAAAAAGGCACTAATCCAGAGAGAAGGGGGTCAAATAATACACATGGAGGAAACAAAACACATAAGAACTAAAACACACAACACTGAAAAGACAAAAGAGGTAAGAGAAACCAAAAAAACAAACAGAACGCATCACATTAGTCGATGTGACAACTCAAATATAACAAAACTCTCTGGTTTCTAACTTCTTACTGGCTTAGCTGGCATACGCCAGTTTTTCTACACCAAATCTCATGATTTTAAATCGTTTAGTTACATGAACAGCTTTTCAACATGGACGCCGTGAACAGACGCGTCTCTGAAATCATGCAACTGTGGGTTCAGCTCTCCAATCTGACGTCCCTCGTGAGGTGAGTGATATCGGCTACATTCACATCCCAAGACAAATAAAAAGTGGCTGCAATAAATACATTGGCTTAAAATGGTGGCTAGCCGACTGGTTTTTCACATTAGATCAACTCCTGCACGATCGGAAGCTCCTCGGCGATGAATCGCTATCGCCAAGGAGCTGCTCCCCTACTGGTTCTAAAACAAGTAAGAATGATGTCAAATGGAATACATGATGCGTAAAATAATACGGTGTTACATCTGAGATGCTCAGAAAATTAGCACGTCTCAGCGCTACTCAGTTTCACCTGCCCTCCACAAAAAATTAACATAATTTACAATTGGAAAAAAAAATAAAAGTGTGTTGAAAAGGTAGAACAGACAAGACACATACAAATATATAATATATATATTCTTAAAAAAATGGATTCTCTCTATAAGTGATTTTTTTTTCCACAGCCCAGATGTACAATGCGTTTGCAAGTTCTTACTCTTACATTTTTATATATATTTTTTTTCCTTTTTAAAAACAGCTTCAGGATTTACTATTATAAAGAGATTTAAACATGCAGCCAAAACAAAAAGAACAAAAAAAACAACAAAAAAACAAAATTCTATTCGCAGACTAGAAAAGAAGCCAGAAGCAGCAGGATGAATCTACAGACAGAATCATTGTTGTTTTAATTTATGTGTGTTTTACTATGCTAGGATTCAGCCTTTCCTTCGCCCTAACAGCTCAGTCTGGACTGCAAGCGTTCATGAAGACATCACGGTTCTCAGGAATAATAGTTTCGCCCGGGCACCATGGCAGAGGTGGAAACATCCAGCCTCTCCGCTACGTTTTTTTTTTTTTTTTTTTTTCCCTCTCCTTGTTTTCGGTCATGATTTCCATTCCTCTGTGCCGCTTTAAATTTCACAGGACTTTACAGGTGTTGACGGGGATATGTAGGGTAGTCTGATTGTATGTGAATGTGAGGGGCCGTTAATTACAATTTATTCACTAATCGCTTGGTTTATTTTCCTTTACATGTTCCGATTGACAGGCGTGACGTAGTTGCGTGGGAACATGCCCGTCTGGCTGTGACAGGCGCCCTTCCACCAGTTGGGGTCAGAGTTGTCCAGGACCTGAATGAAGTCTCCGCGTCTGAAGCCAAGCTCGCCGTCCTCCTGAGGGTCGAAGTCGAACAGGGCCTGCACGTATGTTGGATGCTGCAGATGCACAATAGACACGTGTAAATAACACCATGGTTTAGGACATACACTACTGTACAAAGTCTCTTATGCTCACCAAGACTGCATTTATTTGATTAAAAATACAGAAAAAAATAGTAATATTGCAAAATATTATTACAATTTAAAATAACGGTTTTCTATTGTAATATATTTTAAAATGTAATTTATTCCTGTGATGCAAAGCTGAATTCTCAGCATAAGTCTTCAGTGTCACATGATCCTTCAGAAATCATTCTAATATGCAGATTTGCTGCTCAAGAAACATTTCTTATTATTATCAGTGTACAATTATAACATAAAACAATTATGCTGCTTAATACTGTTGAAAACCGCAATATATTACATACATAATACATAATATATATATATATATATATATATAAAGCTATTCATTCTTTGACGAGCAGAAAAGCACTTATCACTTATATGTCTTCTTTGCTGTCACTTTTGATCAATTTATGCATCCTAGCTAAATAAAAGGATTGATTTCTTAAAAAAAAAAAAAAATCTTATTGATGGCAAACATTTGAATGGTTATATAAGTGAACCTATGGAACATAAAAAACAAATATCACCAACACCAAAAAACCACCAAAAACATTGAGAAGGATGTTGGATTAATTTCCACAAATCAGTTCTGGATTGTTCTAAACAAATGAAGAAAAAAAAAAAAAAAAAAAAAAAAGGAGACCGTGACTGAACAGTTTATTCATTTGATCACTTCAAAATGTTGACAGAATCTCCTGTTTGGCATTTCACAAGCTTTCAATTTTTTTTAAATAATAAAAAAATATTAAATGTACTATTTATAAATTGATAAATACAAATCAAAATTCTTAAATATTTTCTACGGCTCCATTTAGTGTGTACAGCATGCCCTTTTTCCTAGTGCTTCTGTAAACAACTATTCTAGTGCAGGCTATTCCAGAGAAACATTCAAATGAATCTTTAATCAAAACATAGTAACTTGCTCTTCCTGTGAATAAACTTTCCTTTTCTGCGGATGACCCTTAGGCCAAATATTCTGTTTCACTAGGAAGTGTCACATTACAGAAGTCAGGGCTCCAGACAAAAAAATAAAAAAATAAAAATAAACAAACAATTTAAGGAGCAATTTGCTCCTATAAAAAACAAAATTAGGCGCCTCTATATATATATTAGGTGCCACAGAATAAACAGGTTTTATTTATTTAACACTTCAACATTTCAGTCATACTGTCATGTGTTTATGTCTCCCCTCCTCTTACAGCATCAGCATTTGAATCCATCTTGTAGATGTCCTGGGAACTAAGCTTCACTTAAAGTGGCCACTGAATGTCTTTTCCAAACTGAGAATTATATGCAGTCACAAAGAACTGTTTATTACCAATTATATGCCAATATCATGGACCATAACTCATCAGTCAGTACTTTGGGCTCCTCCTCAATGCGTCTTTTAAATGTTGTCAGATGCACACATCCATTCTGTTTTTCTTCATTAGTAACATGCAATCTTACAGGAGGTGTTGAATTTCATCTTTTGCTCCTTGCATCGTTTCTTATGTAGACAACAGGTAAAGTAAAAAATATGAATGTGCAATATAGCGCATATATTTAGCAAAAAACTAGTTATTTTTCTAGCTGACTGATGAGCTTATAGACACCGAATGGTTATTCTGAAGTAGATGTATTGTCACATAGCATTGTTTACAAGCATTACGCGTTTTCCGCAGTTTGAAATGCTGAATGAGCGATTATATGAAACATTTCAGTAAGTTGTGCAGTAGGCTATCTTGTATTATACCTTTTGATGTTTATTTCGTACTATAGTAGTGCAGAGGAAGATCTGATGGGTTCACGTGCCGCTTGAACTGAGGCGATAAAGCTATCGCGCCTGCCGCATTAAGGAGCGCCGAAATCGTATTTATTGTTTGAATTTCTTTAAAAAATTTGTTTCGAAGTTCAGGTATTAAAGCACAAAGCTTACTGCGATTATTGGACGGTAATTACGCTACAAATATTTTGCAGTTCGCGCGTTAACGCAACACAGCATATAGATATAAACATCTTTATAACAAGAAGCCATATTAGTATCGATTGTAAACGAAAATTGTTAACACTCCACACAGCTGACAGCTTTACCTGTTGTGGTTTGTTCAAGTGCATGAAATAGACTGCTTTTCTGCACTTTTACGTCACACGTCTCCGTCATTTTCGATCTCTCTCATGCCGCCACAACTGGAGCTGCTTTTAGCAGGTGTGCATCACCGCTGGCGTTCGGCAGAGGTGAGGACTTTTTGAAAAGCTTTTTTCCACTAAAACTTTGATGCGCATCGACATAACAAAAGATTTGATTGCAAAACAAGCAGGGAAAAAGGCATTACATGCAAATTTTTAAATCATAACATGTCAATTTGTATTGTCGCCAGTGGCGATCTCAGCAAAAATATCACTCGCAAATTGCGACCGTTTTAGGCGCCGTCTGGAGCCCTGAAGTAAACGTGTAGCTAATGGTGATTCACATACACTTTAAGGATTACAAAGGTAAAAACCAGCATACAGACCTGAGGCACCTGCTCGATGTCTCGTAGAAAGATCTGTTGGTTTCGGGAAACGGAAGTGGTGCGGTGATAGTCCACCAGCTCGTTGAGAGAGTTAAACTTCACGACCCACAGGAAGTACTTTCCAGCCCCGTCACGCAGCACTTTGAAGTGCTGTACATCATTGCCAAACTTCAACAACAACAAAAAAAGACCTGAATAAAAGCACAACACTTACATGTGTTATATATGTGTAATCTGCCTGACAACTTCAAGCTTTATTTAATACTAAAGAGACATGATGAACTCCTCCTGTGCCAGGATTCATAAATAAACGTTGCAGACGGGGTGTCTGGTTACATAAGTGAACAGAGCACATATAAACACATGTATGCAAACACAGGCGAGACGGACAGGGAATAAAATGTGTGATTGCCCTGATGACTATCAGAGAACTGATTGAGATGAGAACAGATGTGATTCACACGAGAGCAGGATGACATTCAAGCTACCTGTCTTTGTATCTACATTACTGTACAGAAGTCTGGGGTTAGTAAGCGTTCAAGTTTTTGTTCACCACGGCTGTATTTATTTGGTCAAAAATACAGTAAATACTGTAATCTTGTGAAATATTATCATTTAAAATAAATGTTGTCCATTTGAATATATGTTAAAATGTAATTTATTCCTGTGATGCAAAGCTGAATTTTCAGCATCATTACTCCAGTCTTCAGAGTCACATGATCCTTCAGAAATCACTCTAATATGCTGATTTGCTGCTCAAGAAACATTTCTTATTAGTATCAGTGTTGATAAACAGTAGTGCTGCTTTAAAGAATTAGATTTTTTTTTTTTCAGGAGTTTGATGAATAATGTGTGTGTGTATATGTGTGGGGAGAGAGAGAGAGAGAGAAAGCGAGAGAGATAGAGAGACAGAGAACAAAAATGGTTTAAATTTTTGATGTTTTAAGTGGTTGTTCATTGGTGTAGAACCTGAAGCACTCTCTTTGTGAAAGTAAACGCTTCTAGCCTCATGAGCTGGATCTAGGGAAGGTGAGGACTCTGACTTGATGAAGCCTGCCGTGCACACTGCAGTTATTCTGGGAATAAGGAGAGGTGGATTTAATGTGTGTCAACATACTTGACAGACAGGGAGAAGTCTCCAGGCGCGCTCTCGCTCTCTCTAATGAGGAAGGCTCCGTCATGCCTCTGTTTGTTTAGGATCTCCTCCGCTCTGGCCCTGGGGATTCTCCCGAAGAACCACCTGTGAACACACGCCGACATAAACATTACCATTATATAAGACACGATATTATATAAGTGATACTGAGGACAGAGATCAGATAGTCATCAGCTGAAGATGATTTTCACTGATTTACATAGAAGTGTGGATGAACAGAAAGAGGAAACATCTTTTGCAAAGCACTGGGGCTGAGAGTAGCAGCTTAGGAAAATGAGATGCCAGTTTTCTGTCTGATGGAAAGCCAAGAGAGCAATTAACCCTGGCAAAGATGAGCACAGACAATCAACTTCATTACAGCTTCTCCGTGAACAAAAACATGCAAAAATGTGAAAAAAAGAAAGCTGGTTACAAGCTAACCATCCAACAATATATGTGCTTACTGAATGAAATTAAAATTTGAAGTCAAATTCACTAAGGCTGGCTGTGTTTGTGGATGTGTGCAGGGTGAGGGGAACTGGGTTAAGCACATCTGACAACCGAAGGCCTTTATTTACTGGAGAGAAGAGAAACTGCTGACAAATCCAAAGTTCAATAACACTGTGCTATAATAAAAAATATACACAGACACAACACTGCTCACACACACATAAGAATATGCACACACTCACATAAAATCATATATTAAAAAATAGCTTCATTTTATTAAACTAGATTTAAATGTAAGAATAGTTTATAAATGATTAACAGATAGAAATTACAGACCAAAATAAAAAATTAGAATTAAAATAACAAATATAAATAACAAATATAAATTGGTGCATTTCATTTAAACAAGATTTAAATGTCAGAATAGTTTTGCAAATGACTAACAGTTTACAAATTCTGCTTGTTTCATTAATGAGATTCAATTTCATATTTACTATCACAAAGTCTTGATATAAAAAAGTGCATTATAAATGATAAACTAAAACATGCATAAAAAACCTAATTGTTGTATTTGAATTAAACACGATTTAAAATGTAAAAATAGTTTTACAAAAATAATTTACGGTTTTGCTTGTTTCATTAATGAGATCTGATGTCATAATTACTGCTCATTCATAAAGTCACCCCCCCCCCAATTAATTCCAGTGGATTAAAAATAATAAACTAAAATATAAAAATGATATACAGTACCGACCAAAAGTTTGGAAACATTACTATTTTTAATGTTTTTGAAAGAAGTCTCTTCTGCTCATCAAGCCTGCATTTATTTGATCAAAAATACAGAAAAAACAGTAATATTGTGAAATATTATTACAACTAAAAATAATAGTTTTCTATTTGAATATACTTTAAAAAAAAATAATTTATTCCTGTGATGCAAAGCTGAATTTTCAGCATCATTCCAGCCTTCCAGTGTCACATTAACATCCAGTCATCACATGATCATTTAGAAATCATGGTCTAATATTCTGATTTATTATGAGTGTGGAAACAGTTCTGCTGTCTAATTATATTGAGGAATAAAAGGTTTAAAAGAACTGCATTTATTCAAAAAAAAAAAAAAAAAAAAATCTAATAATATATTATCTAATAATAATATTTTCTTTACTATCACTTTTTATCATCAATTTAAACACATCCTTGCTGAATAAAAGTAATTTTATTAAAAAAAAAAAAAAAAATAATAATTAGTGACCCCAATTTACGACCAGTAGTAATTTACAAAAATATTTATATTTTTAAAAACATAGCTTCTTTTTTTTTTTTTTACTTTTTATTCATCAAAGTATCCTAAAAAAGTATCACATGTTCTGAAAAAATATTTACAGCAGCATAACTGTTTCCAACTTTGATAATGAATCATTAGAATGATTTTCTAAAGGATCATGTGATAATTGATTAAAAATTCAGCTTTTCATCACAGAAATAAATGATCATTTAAAGTATAACAAATTTAAAAACACATTATTTTAAATTGTAATAATATATCACAATATTACATTTTTCTGTATTTTTGATCAAATAAATGCAGGCTTGAGTGACAGAAGAAAACTTCAAAAAACATTAAAAATAGTAATGTTTCCAAACTTTTTTCTGTACTGTATTTTGCTGTAAATTGCTGTACTTTAATTAAAAAAGATTTAAATATAAGAATAATTTCTGCATTGTTTTATTGATGAGATCCAGTGTCATAATTACAGTACTGCTCATTGAATGTGGAATATGATATAATATAATAACCTGAAAAAAAAAAATACAATTACCCTTAAAAAGTCACACTGTGTACAGACTATTATTCAATCCCTCATTTTCATTCAAATCAAATTAAATATGTAATGGACATCTAGTTGAATCAAAGATCAAGCTAATTCTTTTACTCTATACTGATATTCTAACACAGTTCTGCTCCCAGAGGGTCTGTTACGTAAAGCCAGGAATAAAACCACAGACTGTCTCCTAATCTCTCCTGTCTGCTTTGATGTGGACAGCACAAGCCACAGACACACACAAACACAAAGAGCATGTGACCAGGAAGTGGCATTAAAGCACTCGAGGGCAAATTCCACTCGCCGCATCCCGCTCGACAACCGTCTCTCTCCGCCCAAACACGTCGACACCAACAACACCTCCCCTCATAATAAGACCCCACCACAAAAAACCCCACCATTCTTTACCACATGATAAAAAGCCGCTCTGTTTTCTGGGATGTCAAAACACAGTGAGTCCAAAAACGCTGACAACAATTAGTTCCAGTGACGCAAATGATCAATATTCAGTTATCTGTTAAAGAGAGGAACTATTTCACACCACAGGAAAAACATATTAACGCTCCTTTATTTAAAACATTACTTATTACTGTTAATATCAAACTAAATTAAAACAATGGAATGTGGCCTTCAAATATTTCCATCTGCAAGATTATTCGATTAAAAGTAAAATAAATGAAGGTTGGCTATGGCTTGGGCCCGCAAGAAATCACCCAGCACGCCTTGATTTTTACCTTGACACACTTTGATTTTAGGAAAAGGGATTTTGAATGGTGGATCATGTTCTCAAGCCTCATTGTGTGTCATTACATGGGTTTCAATTCTCTCTCAGGCAAATATCATCCATCCATCCATCCATCCATCCATTCATTCGTCCTTCCGCCTTTGCTACTGCACAAAGGACAATAATGAAACTCACTTGCATGGAGACCAATGGGGAACAAACCAAGCTGCCTGGTATCAAAAGAGCAACAAAGCGTTCCCACGAAAATCATCAAGTCAACTGACAGAAAATAAGAGATTCTGCAAAATGCAGATTAGGGATTAGGAAAAGACCTGAGGATCTGTGATCTGAGAGCAGAAGTAATAAGTGTTCAGATTAGAGCTCACACAACAGCCTCAAGGCTGACACAGTGTAAAGTACACTTGATGTGCTGTGAAAGCCAATAAATTATCAACCATATACAATGCCATTCAAAAGTTTGGGATCAGTAAGATTTTTTAATGGTTTTTTTTATGCTTATCAAGGCATTACTTATCAAATCAAAAATAAATAAATCAAATATACAGAAAAATCATTTTTGAAATAAAAATATCCAAATAAAAAAATCCAAAAAACAAATTTAATAAACACTTTTCTCTCACTTCCAGTATCTGTCATACACAGAAGCCTGTAGTGAATTCATGCATTTTCATGTGAAAAATATCCATATTTCAAACGTAATCAACACTTTTCTCTCACTTCTGGTATCTGTCATACGTGCAAGCCGTTCCATGAATTCACTACAGGATGCCTTTATTCACCCCCCAGAGCCGTGTGAGATGTGTTTTATTATGAATGCGCACGCTTTATTTGACGTGTTTTGGACTGTTCAACAGAAACACCCACCCACCACAATGATGAAGCTTAGAAGAGCCAGGACAATTTTTTATATAACTCAGATTGGATTTGTCTGAAAGAAGAAAGTCATATACACCTAGGATGCCTTGAGGGTGAGTAAATAACAGGCAAATTTTTATTTTTTGGTGCACTAACCCTTTAAATGGATCAAAAGTGATAATAAAGACTTACGATATAAGAGAATATTTCTATTTTGAATAAATGCTGTTCTTTTTAACTGTTTATTCATCAAAGAATCACAGAAAAAAGTATCACAGGTTCCAAAAAAAATTAAGCAGCAAAACTGTTTCCAACACTGATTATAAATCATCATGTTAGAATGATTTCTGAAGGTTCATGTGATACTGAAGACTGGAGAAATGACTAATAAAAATTCTGCGCTGCATGAAATAAATATTTTAAAGTATATTAAAATAGGAAATCAATTTTAAAAATTGCAATATTTAACAATAAAACTTTTTTTTCTGTATTTTTGATCAAATAAATACAGCCTTGATGAGCATAAGAGACTCCATTAAAAACATTAAACATTTTACTGATCCCAAACTTTTGTGGACACACACACACACACTTCAAATGTTTGGACACTGTAAGATTTTTTTAATTGATTAATTAATTAATTAATTATTTTATTCAGCAAAGATGCATTAATCTGTGAGGTCACCATGAAGACAATTTAATGGTTCAAAAGATTTTAATTTCAAATACATGCTGTTCTTTAGAACTTTCTTTTCTTTAAAGAATCTTGAAAAAAAGAACTTGTTTCCACAAAAATATTAAGCAGCACAACTATTTTCAACATTTATAATAATAAATGTTTCTTGAGCAGCAAAACAATATATTAGAATGATTTCTGAAGGATCATGTGACACTAAAGAATGAAGTAATGATGCTGAAAATTCAGATTTGCATCACAAGAATAAATTACATTTTAAAATATATTACAATAGAAACAGTTATTTGAAAATCTAATAATATTTCACAATATTTCTGTTAGTTTATTATATTTCTTATCAAATAATTGCAGCCTTGGTGAGCATAAGTGTCCCAATACATTTAGGCAATAGTGTAATACTTGTAAATACCTGCAGCTGCTGCAAAAATAACTAATTTAAAAATATATAAATTAGATATAATTCATTCGAAATACTTCTGTTTAATATGCAAAAGAAACCTATCATATCTCTTGCTCTGGCTACTGTGTATAGACCACCAGGGCTGTATACAGATTTCCTAAAAGAATTTGCAGATTTCCTCTCAGACCTGTTGTTTACCATTGATGATGTTTAGGACTTGTGTTTACTGACCTAATAAACTCTTTTGGAGTCAAGAAAAACTTCACCGGGCCCACTCATCGTTTAAATCATACGCTAGATTAAATGATATCACATGGAATCGATCTTACTGATATAGATATCATACTTCAAAGTGATGATGTTACTGACCATTTCCTTGTATCATGCATTCTGCGTATTACTGATACTAACTATATGGCCCACCATTAACAACCACTGTTCCAGCCACCAAAGACAAATTCACAAATAACCTGCCTGATTTATCTCAACTGCTCTCTGTACCCATAAATACACATGAACTAGATGAAATGACTGCAGCTATTACTAAAATGACTAGCAACATGTGGGCACTATATCTCTCAATACATTAGAAGCTAGGCTTTAAGATGGTTTAGATCCTACCTTTCTGATCCGATTACAAAACTATATAGGTATTCGAGGGCAGGCTTTAAGATGGTTTAGATCCTACCTTTCTGATCGATACCACTTTGTTTATTTAAATGGGGAGTCATCTCATTAATCACCGGTAAAATATGGAGTGCCACAAGGATCTGTTCTAGGTCCTCTGCTATTTTCAATACACATGTTGCCCCTTGGTAATATTATTAGAAAAATACGGGAATAGTTTCCACTGTTATGCTGATGATACTCAACTATATATCTCAATGAGACCAGATGAAACTTCTAAATTATCTAAGCTAACAGAGTGTGTTAAAATTCGGATAAGACAGAGATATTACTTATTGGACCAAAAAACAGTACACAGAATTTCTTGTATTACAATTTGCAACTAGACGGATGTACTGTTACTTCCTCTACAGTCACAAATCTGGGTGTTATATTAGATAGCAACTTATCTTTTGAAAACCATATTTCCCATGTTACAAAAACAGCATTCTTCCATCTTAGAAACCTTGCCAAGCTCCGAAACATGTTACCTGTTTCTGATGCAGGAAAGCTACTTCATGCATCCATGACCTCTAGACTGGACTATTGTAATGCACTTCAAGGTGGTTGTCCGTCATCTTCAATAAACAAGCTACAGGTAGTCCAAAATGCAGCAGCTAGAGTCCTTACCAGGTCAAGAAAATATGATCATATTACCCCAATTTTACAGTCTCTGCACTGGCTACCTATTAAGTTCCATATCAGTTCCAAATATTATTACTTACTTATAAGGCCCTTAATGGCTTAGCTCCTGCGTACCTAACTAGTCTTCTACCACGCTACAACCCATCACGCTCCCTAAGGTCACAAAAACGCTGGACTTTTGGTAGTACCTAGGATAGCAAAGTCCACTAAAGGAGGGTAGAGCTTTTTTGCATTTGGCTCCCAAACTCTGGAATAGCCTTCCTGATAATGTTTGGGGTTCAGACACACTTTCTCTGTTTAAATCTAGATTAAAGACATCTCTTTGGCCAGGCATTCAAATAATGCATCTCATAATCTTGGACTGAAGTTATATCTGATCAAATGCACATTATTATTTTTTAGCTTGGGTTAAACAAATAAATTTTACTTGGTTGGAACAGCAGCTACGCTAATTATGTCTCCATTTGTTTCTCTGATTGACATCTTGTGGTAACTAGAATTTACACAAGCTTCAGTCTGGATCCAGAACACCTGAGAAGAGATGATGCCAACCCCTTAGAGGACCTCAGATGATGCCAACCCTGAAATAACATACAGAACTACCAAATTTTGCTATATAAGTTTGAATGCATCATATAATAATTGCTGTTAATAGTGTTCATTGTCTGTTTGATTACGTCTTTAATTTATTTTTCTGTACATTTCTGCCATAAGTAGATAAACTGACAGTAACTGCTGATAAGCTACTACTAAATATTGTAGAAACATAATTTTCTGCAAATAAACTTGAATTGAATTGAAAACTTTGGAATATCCATTTGTCAAGGCTGTTGGTGTATTTTGAAACGGACACTAGGGCAGAATGGTTCAGATTCACTGGTCTATGTTATTTTGAGATATTCTGATGAAGATGTACATTTTGAATGATGTAATAAACTAACACCATCTCTGCACTTTGGCTTTCATTTTGCTTCTGATGCCAGTTTGAATTCTTGAGCAACACTTGAGAGACCCTCACTCCCTTGTTTTATAACAGCTGTACACAGCTCTGTTCAAAGATTTCCAAACATGACTATAGTAAAGCTCCTCATTAATACTGACAGATTCGTAAAACTCGTCTGCAACGATGGGACACACAGAGCAGAGGAGTTTCTCCCAGATTAGGGAAGTGAAGTCATGTCAGAGAAGGGTTAGATTAAGTTTATTCATTTCTCTGTAAGCCCGAAAGAGCTGTACACCAAGGAAATGACTCAGTTACTTAAACAGAAAATTCAGAAGAAAAATGATTCTGAATAAAAACAACTGAGCAATATTTCTCAAGGTGGAAGAAGAGGACCTGTGTCACTTTAAACACTTCACCTTTAAAGCTGTGAATGATCTCATGGTGCTTTGAAAGAGGTGTAAACGGATGTCAGGTTGTGGTGGCTAATGTATATTAGTATACTTACGGATGTGCCTTCATCTCGATGTAGTTTTTAGGAATGAAACCGTCTTTGCCATTTAATTCTGCCTTATACCAGTTCTGATCGCACTCTTCATTTAATACCTGTGAATAGAAGAGAAGACGATTAATATTGATTAAACATGATTCGTTAGCCTGCTGTAATTGTACATTATTTCATTACACTATAATTTGCATATGGCATAATTCAGGATCCTGCTGATCCAAGCACATGAGTTATTTTAGCCAAGACCGCTATCAAGAAAGCTAGACATCACAGCAGCATCGGAGAGTTCAAACTTTGTGAAAGTGTCATGCAAGAGTAATCATGCTAAGGCCCAGCACTAACACCTGCATTCTGGTCAGTTATCTTATTTTATCATCACAGCACGTGTGAAGATGGAAAAAAAGTGTGTGGTGAGGTGACTGAATTTGATTGGTTGCTAAATGTGTATGTGGACCGAGGTTTTTTCAGTTTAGGCTTCAGACAACCACCAATCTGATTAAAAGGTACAAAGTATTACATACTCAATTTCACAAAGTGCATCTTTTTCCAGTTTTGCAGCTCTTAATTTAAACAACAAAAAGTGAAATTTCATCGTTTTTGTTAATGTCTATAAACAATGCTGTTGGAAAATATTAATTCTGAGAGAATCGTTCACCAAGAGCAATGAGCAAGTCCTCCAAATGGAAAAATTTTCATAAAATAGTGCTCTTAAATCTCTGAAATCAAATACTTTTATCTGTAGATGTTAAGTTATCTGTAGATGAAAGCAAAAGTATATAAAAACCAAAAAAAAAAAAAAAAAAAAAAAAAAAAAGGAAGAATAAAAAACCAATATGGCATATAAATATCCTATATGGATAGACATGGGAAAAAATGGATTAATAGTAATAATAATAATAATGCTAAACATGAACATTTATTGTTTTAGTTGTTTGGTTTAATAATTTCCTGCAAAAAAACAACAAAGAAAAACAAACAAACAATGAGACCTCTAAATGTGGAGACTACTCAAAAAAAATAGTGCTCGTAAAGGGTTAAATCTTTGCTGTAACCCAACATTATCCTTTTAATTTAGCTGGAGATGAAAGAAAATATCTAAAAACACAAATACTGGCTGATAGATATCTAATATGAAAATATACTGATTTAATAATTATTAATATATTTACATAAAATTAAGTGATATTAAATCAGTATAAAATATTATGATCTTTACATTAAACTATAACATTAGCTGATAATTGATAACATATTGTGCATCCCGAAGTATCACATTGCGTTGAGACTCTCACAACAGATCCGCTTTCAATTCAATTTGTTCCCAAAGGAGAGCATGGTGCCTGTATTCATATTCTCTGCATCGGCCAACATCCTTTTCAACAGCAGTCAAATGTGAGAGGGAAGGTGGGGACCAAATTTCTGCCAGAGAACAGACTCAAAACTGTGGTTTGGAGGAAACAGAGCGTGCAACATCCTTCCGCTGCAAATATTGATGGGTAGACAACCAAAGGAAGAGGACAGAAAGAGAAATTCTGACGACAAGGGTCGAACCATTGACCAAAAATGGGTTGGGAACCATTAAAACGTGGGGATATCCACTAAATACCCAAGCTGATGTCCATTTCCACTATATATGGCAACACATGATCACAGAAAACCCTGGCAGTGGTTTCCATATTTGTTTTTAGCATATGGTTAGCACCTTTGCGGTTCACTTTTACTTTGTATTTTGCTTGTGAAGAATATATGAGAAATACAGCCATCCAACTAGTCTAACAGTCCCAATGCAGGACAAATTATACCTGCTGCGAGTCGTTCAGAAATATGACAGTCTTCATACACGCAAACACTGTCGGATCATTTTAAATCAAGATGTAAAATAAAAGTCATTTTGGGCTAAAGCAATCTTTATCCTAGCATTTAAAACATCATACTCCTTACAGTTTTTGCAAACAACGATTGTCTTTTTTTGACTCACACATACAATTTGTCGTGTTCATAACTGGAATTAAGTGGGTGCACAGGCAGAAGACGAGAAGACGACGACGTGTTGGGCGGTTTACAGGACGCTTTCAGTGCAGCAACAAAGCCACAAAGAGAAATACAGAGAGAATTGATTGTGTAGTCCTCTCCCTGGTGCATACTTAAAACATAAGATCGCTAACAGCTCTCAGCTAAACCCAAAAGACAACCATGAGATTGACACCATCCACTCAGCGGCTTCAATCTGGAGTGAAAGCTACAGATGGCCATCTTTTATTTATTTCGAGAGAGAAGTGCCTGTATCAAGCTTGGATCTGATCAACCACATGTACAGCAAACATATTTCTCATGCGTGCAGGTTTATCTGCACTAAGGGCCACATGGTTGAGTGACTTTCACAAAGCCGGTCAAAAAGTTATCAAAAACCATAATAAAAACACCAAAAAAACACAAAAAACTTATAACACAAAAAAAAAAAAATAATAATCATCAACAACACACCACAATAAATAAAAAATAAATACTACATACACTGCCCTTCAAAAGTTTGGGATCAGTAAATTTTTTTTATGCTTTTTAAATGGAGTCTCTTATGCTTATCAAGGCTGTATTTATTTGATCAAAAATACAGAATATTATTGCAATTTCTAATATTGGTTTCATATTTTAATATACTTTAAAATTTATTTTTTCCTGTGATTTTAAAGCTCAATTTATCACCACCATTACTCCAGTCTTCATTGCACATGATCCTTCAGAAATCATTCTAGTATACTGATTTATTATCAATGGTGAATATGTTGTGCTGCTTAATATTTGGAACCCGTGATACTTTCATTTGATTCTTCGATGAATAATAATAATAATAAAAATGTTAAAAAGAACAGCATTTATTCAAAATAGAAATCCTTTGTAACAATCCAAGTCTTACTGTCACTTTTTATACATTTAACACATTCTTGCTGAATAAAAGTATTAAATTCTTTAAAAAAAAAAAGCAAGAAAAAAATTACTGACCCCAAACTTTTTAATATTAGTGCATATGAAGAGTTTATTTGCAAAAACAGATAACTCTGTATTTTAAAATATTCCAAATTCATGTTTTTTTATTGTTTTTTTTAACTTATAATTTTTTTTAAGTTATTTTTACTTTAATCAAAATAACCCAGCTGCAGTTTGATTGAGATTGGAATGCACAATGAAAAAAACTGATTTCTGAAAATGGTTAAAAAACGAAATCATCCGTTTTTGCAAATGAACTCTTCATATTGTAACACAACATTTCCATTTTGAATAAACACTGTTCTTTTTTAACCTTTTATTTATCAAAGAATCCTTAAAAAAAAAAAAAAAAAAAAATCACAGTTCTCAAAAATATTAAGCAGCACAAATGTTTCCAACACCGATTATAAATCAGCATGTCTGAATGATTTCTGAAGGATCATGACACTGAAGACTGGAGTAATGATGCTGAAAATTCAGCTTTGCTTCACGGGAATAAATTACATTATATAGTATATTAATATAGAAAACTGTTTTTTTAAATTGCAATAATATTTCACAAAATTACATTTTTTTTACATTACATTACATTTTATTTTTGATCAAAGAGAAACTTCTATTTAAAGAAGCTTCTTTTAAAAAACAAAAATTGTACTGATCCCAAATGTCCATAAACAAAAAAAACTTAAACCACAAAAAAAAGGGTGAAAATCCAATCACAAGCCACAAATCTTTGACATTCTTTTTTTTTTAAAATGGCACGCATATAAAATCATTTAGATTGAAAACTCCATCTAACAAATAAAAATGATATATTTACAGGAAAGACTCGTGAGGAAATGAGACGCGACATCAGACGTGTCTGTCTTTACCCTTAGACAACTGCCAGTCTGAAAATAAGGGCACTGAAATTCACAAGATCAAGAAAGACTGTGGAAAGGTCTCTAGGGCCTAATGGTTGTCGTGCAATATTGCAAAGCTTCATTTTACGTAATAACAGATTGTGTTCACACAGGTAAAATACACTGGTCTTAAGTTTCTGGACCAGTTAGAAATGGAACAAGATGGAAGATCATGAGCGAACAAGATCAAGCCAACAAGCTTCAGGGAAGTGGCCTCATTCTCTCGTCTGAGAGGGAAAGATCGTAGAGAGGAAATGAAAGTAACCAAAAAAGTGCATCACAGGAACTACACAAGTGTTGCCTAACTGCCATTATTAGCTTCAAGCAGCTTCAACATTTCTACATAATATTTTACACACACCACATACAGATGGCAATTTTCACAGTCATTGCTATGCAAAAGTATAGAATTTCACTGACAATTAGAGCCCGACCGATATATCGCTTTGCCAATATGAGTCTGTCGCCGATATATTGGTATCAGCGAATATGCGCCGATATGATTTTTTTTTTATACATAGCGCAGATAAAATGCTTGAAATGGTGTAATTAATTAGTTTGTCCAGCAGAGCACGCTCCGTTGTTTGCTATTGGAGACCTAGATGAAACGCTTTAAAAGGTGCTGTATGTAGGATTGACCCGAGTGGTTGAACTAGGTATTGCAGTCCAAATTCAAAATATTGGAGAGGGTTTTTTCACCCGGCCCCTCCTCTTCAGACTTGACGCACACGCAAGTTGCCAGATTGACAACAAACAGGAACGAGCGCACTTGACGAATGAAATGAAATACGCCGTGTTTTCCGCCAACTGGCAACCCGGGGTGCCGAAATACAATTGGATAAACTGGCAGTGGGCGGGTTTTACAAACCAAAAAAAACCCGACATTCCGGCCCGGAACGCACATTTTCAAAGGAGAATAACTGACTGTAGCATGGTTTTTCAGATAAACAAGTATGTTAACTTAGCATTTTTCTTAAATATCTGCAAACATATTATGGTATTTTTATGCTTTAGAGGAGTCAAAATCTTACATACAGCACCTTTAAAGCTTAAGGCTATGGAAAACCACTGAAATTTATATCAGCCTTTTTTTTTTTTACCCCCTAATATCGGTATATCGGCCCCAAAAAACCCAATCGCTCCGGCTCTACTGACAAAACTGCAAATATCAGCACACAATATTGGATACGGTGTGATTTCTATGGGAAATACAAAAGCAAGCAGTTTATCCCCTAAAAAAGACATTTAACAAAACGGAAATGCTTTTACAAAAAAAAAATCTGGCACCTAACAAACATAAACAAACACCACACATAAAGCAAAACCACTACACTACATTGCGACTGATCAAAATTAGATGGAGCCAGTTATAATTAATCAGAGGAGATGTCAAGCATCAGTTGAGTCATATCTTGAGTTGATAAACACCACTTTTCAAAATTCTGATGCGATGCAAAGCCACTCCAGCTAATTTACTTTGTCTTGATTGCCAGTAATTATTTTACTAACAAATATCTGAACTGATTGACACATCAAGATCTGTCCATCAAAACAGGTGGCTTGTGATGTTTTTGGTCTCTTTCAGTAAATCATCTTTTCTTCTTTTAGCATATTTATATAAATAAAACTGGTCTATTCTAGAAAAATCACACACAAAGTTAGTTTTAAAGCAAAGGATTTCACTGAAAAAGAAAGAAAATCTAAAGTAACAAACACATGGCTATCAGCTTATGAATTAAATTAAAAATAAACAAATATATAATATAATATTTAAATTATGTATACTGTAATTTAAAAAATAGTGTAATGTCATACATATACATCTGGGGTAGCTAATCAAAATCAATCCCCCAAAAACATAAATCTCCAAAACTGTATGTCAAGATTACTTTCAAATAACATAAAAAAGACAAATATGTTATTATAAATTATAATTTTTTTGCGGCTAGTCGAGATAATGAGCATGCAAGAGTAAACAAACGTGACTGGCTTTTTTAATTCCTCCTCTTATAAAATTACTGATGGCAGATCTATATCAGACATACAATGGACAAACTCGTTTAATCACAATACCCAGTTTTTTACCCAATACACACAGCTGAACTTCTAATCAGAGAGGAAAACAATTTGCTTTGTTGGCAGTTTCATCGGTGGACACTAGTGCGTTCGCTGTGGCCTACACTTTCTCTCTCACTTACAAACACAATCTCTATCCATTGTCAAGTCAGCGCTGTGTCAACAGCCCCCAGCGCTCACCCCCGCTTTTAATCAGGCATGGCACAACAGTAATGGTGCTTTCGTTTTGTGTGGCAGAGATAATCTCATCCACAGCTGTCGTGGCCTTCTGCTCCAACCAACAGCCGCTGTTTCAAAGTCTGAGATGAGAAGACACGTCGGGATACCCACAACACACTGCAACCACCGCTACTTGAGCCAATACCACGGGCCAAAGCTGGACAAGGGTTTGGAATAAGAGCGCTGTGGAAATGACGCATTTGCGGTCAATTTGACGTCATCAGATGAGAGTCATGGCTAAAGTTTTCAGAGACTGACAGAGACAGGAGGGGCGGGAATGCAGCAGATTATCTGAACGTGTGGTTTAATCTGGTGTGCAGTACATTCTCTGTTGTTGCTGTTGATGGTGAAAAAAAAAAAAAAAAATTAATCGTGATTAACTGCATCCAAAATAAGTTTTTGCTATCGAAGTACAAGCAGTATTAAATTAAAATAATAGAACAAAAAAATAAAATAAATAAAACAAAATATAACCAAGAGTAAAAAACATTAAATAGAAATAACATTAAATAATAATTAACAAAAAAAGCTAAAAAAATAAAATAAAGCTAAAGTTGAACGCTGAAGTTAAATATTTAGGGTTGACCCTAAGTATAAGCAGCATTAAAGTGAAAGAATAAAACAATAAAATAAATAATAAATAAATAAAATTAAATATTTTTTTTTTAAATTAACTAACTTTAACAGCTGCATTTAAAAATGTAGGGTTAACTGTAAGTATAAGCAGTACTAAATTAAAATATTACTATAAACAAAAATAAAATGAATAAAACTAAATATTAATATATACAATAAAATAAAAAAAATAAAATAAAAAAAGCTAAAGTTGATTGCTGAAGTTTAACGCGTGAGGTTAACCATAAGTATGGGCAATAATATAAGTGATGCTTCCCGAAGCAAATGAAAAGATTAATTTTAGAAAAGGGTGAAATGAGCTTTGAAATCATGCAAACTGTAAGCTTACATAATAAAGGCCAGTCACTCATATTATAACCCATGTGCTGTTATCAACACTGCCATCCACGACTTCACAAAGGATCAGGGCACGCTACACCACCATCGACGCTGATGCATGCTACAAACAAGGCTTCTTTTCATCTCAGACCCGCTTTCACAGAGACAGCAGTGTGCACGCTAGTGTCAGTCTCTGCTTATGACTGACTGGACGACAGCTGTACAGTCAGTCAAACACGCACACAAAGACTCAACATGACATTTTAACATCACAGCCAGTGAAAGATAGGGGAACGGATAAGAGACAGTCTCAATAAAATAAATAATTAATACAGAAACAAAGGACACATGCTGCATCTCGCCATCTGTCTCAACCTAGTACCTCAAGCCTGACCCTGAGACGCAATGTGAACACAATGACCCTCCAAAAAACAAACCACATCCAGCAGAGTATCTGATCTGGGATCAGTTATGAACAGAAAGAGGAATGGAGAGAAACAGCTAGATTAAACAATCTGATGGATACTCGCATAAGGGTCAATATCACCATCAACCCTCACAATACTCAAACATTTTGGTTTTAATTTCCCATTTGTTTTATGTCATGTCATGAATAGAAACATATAAGCCGAGCTCCCACACACTTTTTTAGATAATATTTATCTATTATTTGAAGCATAAACCATAAGATATGCCAATCCTGTCATGGACATATTACTGTTAAATACATTTTCATTGCAAAATTAAGATGCAAATTATATTTTTTCAAAGGTATGATGTCCCTTTCCTAAACAGGGTTATTAAAAAAAACATAATAATAATAATAATAATAATAATAATAATATTATATCCTCAATCACAATTGATTCAAGTAATGCTTTTGTTATGGATATAAAATCTTAGCATAATATAAGACACCCTTTCATAGTCATTTTTATGTTATGTTATCATGGCAAATGAGTTATGTACAGGACACCAAAAGGCACCCTACAGTGATATTGACCCATACATCAACAAACCGCGAGAACCCTAATCTTAATCTTTAAAGATCAAAAGCAATTTTGACGGAAGCATTTAATTCAAAATGCTCATACTACTACAGGCAAGACAAATGGACAAAACCCATTAAATGAAGCAGGCATAATTACAAAGTTCGACCTCATTATGAAAGCAAAGAGTCCTTATTGTAGAATTACTCTCAAGAGTCCTTCTCCTGCAGAACGTTGACTGACTCAGCACTCGATCAGACGTGATGCCACTGCACTTAATTAGCTCTACAGACCAGGAGGCCAAGGTCACGCCAACGACGCAAATTACAGAAATTACCAGGCTTTGATTATGGTTAAGTGGCATTGTTACACTTGGGTTTGCTTGCGATGCCGTTTGTGCTGACCCTGAAGAAAACTTTCAAATGGAAACTCTGAATGGAGATGATGGTAAAGCGTCTTGCCTTTAAAATGGCATTTTGCATTTACATTCACAACAGCGCTCAGCAATCAGTCAATCAGCAGTAATAACTCTAGTGCTGATTCGCAGCTCTCCCGCTAGGACTTGTGATTGCTGATTTAATACAGCTCGCTTGCACTCGTGCAACCAGAATCCATTTCATCATATTTCAGAGAATTATGTCTGTTAGAATTGCTTTCTTGAAAGTAAACGACTTTGATCAGATTCTTTTTTCTGATTTTTAAAAAAGAAAATGCTATAAAACAGCCCTACACGTCTCTGTGATAATGGCTCGTGGCCTCCCCCTAACTAAAGACACTTTTCTAGGGATACACATTATATCGGTTATCGGCCAATATTTGTCAGGTATTTTTCATTACTTATCACTATTTAATGTTTAAATGCTTATTTTTTTTAATGATCAGATAACATTTGCTGTCATCTAATGCTCTAATGCAAAATAATCTAATGTATTAATTTTTCATACTAAAATTGACATTCAAAATGATTGTAATTTTTAAAATGTTTAAAATTTTATATATATATATATATATATATATATATATATCAGCCAGACAAAAATTGTAAAGCAATAGTTCTCTAAAAAAAAGAAAAAGAAAAAGAAAAATAGAGAGAGCTTTAATATTAGTGCATTACTAGATTTTTTTCCCTTTTATTGTCAGCCAGACAAAAATTGTAAAGCAATAGTTCTCTCAAAAGCAACAAATCGTAATTTACTCACCTTAAAGTTGTTTCTGACTCTCTTTTTTGTGTCAAACACACACAAAAATATATATATTATGATATTTTGAATATATCTGTGCACTGTAAACACTGTTTTTTCCAGTATAAGGAGAAAAAAAAAATATTTCCATTTTTCGACTTTAATTCAATTGTCCAACAAACAAACCAACCAGACAAGAGTGTATATTAACGTCGGTGGACATAAATTTGAAAAATGGTGTGTACCGACATCTTTCTGCGGTTGAAACAACATACCTACTGATGTTCATTCATGTTTAAATACAGTTATCAATCAAAAAACAAAACACAAACAAACCAAGTCAATACAGAAATCTGTCAATAAAACAATACATAAACCCACAAAACAGTATTTATTGTTTAAAATTCTTACAAATTGACAAAATTCGAAAGCTCAGTCTTTGTTTCGTACCAGAAGTAGCCTGCTCTGTCTTGTCTGTCAGTGTGTTATCAGTTTCCTCTTTGCTCCAGCATGTGTTTTTCACTGCGTGAGAACATGATGTGTATTGTGAGAGCGGCATGGCTTGTTGGACATAGCATCAGTAACCAAGGGAGGTGGGTCTTTGAAAAGGGTTTTTTTTTTTCACTTGGCCCTCAACATTCACCAAAATATCATCTCTTGCCATATATATATTTGCCATATCATCTTGTTTGCACAAAAGAAAGGACACAGGACACATGGCACATGTACAGACAAGCCATCCTACTCTCAAATACACTAAAAACAAAACAACTCAAACCAGAAGATTACATCAAACCTGTTTGGCTCCATAGGCTGACTAAGCCTTTCTGCTTGCCCATCCGTGAATTATAAATCATGGATTGTGGCGTTACATAAGCCAGCGTCCTCATGACACTGACACATGAGCAGAAGTCTATGATCACAGTAACTGACGGACAGTTTATGGACAGGGCTAGCTGATGAGTCTGCCTGATACAGAGGAAGTGAGAGAGGATGTTCCTAACAAGCCGACGTGATGAAGACATGATGGGCTGTGTTAATCGCTGCTTTAGGAGGCTGTTCTAATGAGCTTTGTGGACAGCACACACAGGATTGTGATCTCAGCCACCTTGTTGAGTACCTGCCACTGTAATCACTCCAAATTGGATTCTTCACGGGTCACTGGTCCCTCTGTGGTTTTGACGTTTAATTTTTTCTAAATAGGTTTGCTGCCTTGTTTTAATCATTGTTTCCATTCAAATAAAATAAATCTGTATTTGGCAAAACATAGAATCTAAAATAGAATAGTTGAAACCTATTTTCTATGTCTTATATTACATTCATCTAGCATACAGAGTAGCATGACATTTTTTCCAATGGCCTACACACACACACGTCTCACACATATTTGCTATATTTTGTGTGTGTGTATTATTTACTTTAGTTTTCAGTATTTAGTTAAAATTTAGTTAATATATATATATATAAATATTATATATATATAATATATATGAATCACGATATATATTTAGTAGGGCTGTCAAATGATTAATCACGATTAACTACTCCAAAATAAAAGTATACAATATATATGTGTATATATATTATGTATATATATACACACACATAAATTATATTTATTTATGTATATATATTATATATTTATATTCTTATATATATATATATATATATATATATCTTCTTAATATATACATGTATGTATATATGTAATGTGTATACACACAAGTAAATGCCAACAGTTTAAAATAATTTAAGACCATAAATAAAATAGACTAAAAACAAAAGAAAATTCAAAAACATAAATAAAATAGACTAAAAACAAAAGTAAATGCCAACATAACTTTTAAGACCATAAATAAAATAGACTAAAAACAAAAGTAAATGCCAACATAACTTGGCTGTAGTTTCTCAACACAGAGCCGATGAGTTGCTTAATAAGCCGTCTTTGAGTCACCTTAACTGCTACCCAGGGACGTCTCGCCATGATGACTCAGTCCCTAAAGACACGGCGCCGATAACACTGCTGTGCTGCTGGAAACGGTCCTGACGAGGGCAGCAACCTCATCCTTCATCTGTGACGCCACCTATAACTCACTCTCTCCATGTGTCGCCTTACAGCTTCACTTGAAACACTGGGAGGTAATGCTGCATTTCAGCAAACCTTCATGTAGAGTGCATGAGTGCGGCTTTTGCTAATGCAGAGCTCACAGACTGCACACAAGAGCTTTTTATGCTTCACACAGAAAAGATTAAAGACAGAGCGAGGCTGTTGTTCTCTTGAGGGCAAATATCAACTACTTAAGCATCAGAGACAGATTGTGTCCGCTGTGAAACTGCTAAAGCAAGCCTGCATAAACACTGGTCAACACACAGTAACACTGAATGTAAAGAGTGTAACATAAACATGCACACTAGCGCTCAACCAATATGGCTCTTTCAGTGGCTGATGACTATACTAGAGAAAGTGTGATGGCTGAAATATGAATCATACAAATTAATGACAGCAAATGAAATGCACACACCAAATAAACCCAGTCTCAACAAAACTGCCAAATATTTGCCAATTAATATGCTTTTATCACTGTAATTTTGCCATAAATTACACTGCAAATTACTGTACAATATTTAACAAAGCATACATAAATAACATTATAAATGTTATTTTAATGTTAAAATAATAAAATTGTTAAAATACATTATACATGCATTTGAAAATGGGTTTCGATTAATATGATTAAAAATAACTACAGAAAAAAAAAGCAGAAACAGAGGGACATACAATTTAAATTTTATATATTTTCATAATAAAACAATTCAAAAAAACCAAAAAAAAAAGGACAATTTAAAATCCTCCAATTCACTTTTAATATATATAATTTATTTTATTCAATATAAAATTACATAAAATGATCAAATTAACTTTGTCATTTTATTTCTTAATATTACATTTTAATTGTATATATTAATTTCATTCTATTTAAAATTACGTTTTAAATATACATATGTTATATACGCACTATTCTGCTTAGCACAATCAAGAACAAATATATTTATTTACAATTCTACATTGATTTTACCTAATTTAAGAACTAGTACTGCAAAAAGAATCGGATTTAAATACAATTTCTTGCCTTTAAATAAAAAAATGGCAAGAAATTATATGAATAAACAACTTGTGAAACACAAAAAGATAAAAATACCTGAAAGATATCAGAAAAACAACAACAACTTGTTCCTAGCCAGTACTGGTACGGTGTCTGAAGCAGGACGGGACATGTTTGAACAGTGATTAGACAGTGAAGCTGCAGTCGAATCAGACTGCTGAATGTTTGCCGCACGCACTCCACTGCAGCTCTGTGGAGACAGGAAACTGCTGGGGGTGGAATCTGTACCCAACAGGAAGTGAGAACAAAGTAGCTTTTAAGGTGGCTGCAAGCTCACATGCTGATGTCACCAGGGCGCAGTTGCACGCGCTCAGTCCCCTTTAGGCTGATGCTCCTTCCCAGAATGCCTGGGTCAGGAAGTGATGAACAGAAAGATGACGAGGAGGACAGAGGGTGTGTCACTGACCATCCAGTGGAGAACATCATACAGATATTACAGATTCCACATGCAGCTGCTGATACGTTTACAGTCATCTCACTCATTTGTGCGCCAACCACTGGCTCTCTGTACACTACAATAATACAGATTTTAGACATTTAAAAGGCTTTAAAGAATCTTTAAAATTCTAAAAGAAAATATAACATCAGTCTGAAGTTAAATTAAGTATTTCTGGCCTTTCTTTCAGGGTATCCAAACCTTGTTTAGACCCAATGAATGTTCATGACCTTTGAAAAAGGTTATAAGAAATTTCAAATTTAAATAGAGCCATTTTGGAATCAACTGTAACTAGAATTTTTTTTTATACATTTACTACAAAATAAAAAAAAAGTAAATAATTTTTTTTTGACTAATGACTAAACTAGTGCTGTCAAAAGATTAATCGTATCCAAAATAAAAGGTTTTGTTTACATAATAGATGCGTGTGTACTGTGTATATTTAGTATGCATGAATAAATACACACACTCATACAGTATATATATATATATATATATATATATATATTATATATATATATATATATATATATATATATATATATATATATATAAAAAATATTTACATGTATTTGCAGGTATATATTTGTATTCATATAGTTTATATTACATATAATATTTAATATAAAAACATTTTTTCCTAAATATATACATGCATGTGTGTGGTTTTTTTATATATATATATATATATATATATATATATATATATATATATATATATATATATATATATATACACACACAACAAATACACACAGTATACACACATATTATGTAAACAAAAACTTTTATTTTTGATGTGATTAATGGTTTGACAGCATCCTCAAAAAAATGATGCTTTAAAAAAAATGTAATTAAAAATAAAAAAAGAGATGAACTTGATATGAACAGCGTGTTGTAGAATGTCCTAATCACCCCTCCCACAAACACAAATTCAAATAAATCACAAGATGTTTTCCAAGACTAAATACGCATCCACAATAAATTGGCTTAAATGCAATTAAAGTGCCCCTATTATGGGTTATGAAAAGTTAATCTTTTGGTTTTGGGAGTCCCCAACAACAGGTTGACATGCATGCAAGGTCAAAAAAGACTTTCATTGTCTTATAATATGCATTTATTTTTTACCTGACTTCCTTAACGACTCCCAAACGATTCGCTCAACCATTCATTTTTCCAAACCCCTCCTTTGCGTAAAGGGTAAAATGCGATGATTGAATCTGATTGGTCGATTTCATTTCCATTACATCATTACAGGATGCCGGATAAAGCAGTGTTTGTGAGTGCAGTTCTGCTTTGTGTACAGTGTTACCGGGGAAACCGCTATTTTTACAGCTCTAAAAGCGGCACCTAATGGCAAAGAATGAATAGACTTGGAAGAATGGTCAAGTTTTCCTGGGTCTGCGTGTGCAACAAGTGGGCGGGCAATATGCTAATGTTTCATGTTGAAGTCAACATGAAACAGCTTGGGATTCGTTTTAAAAATTACTCGTTTAAATGATTCAGAGTCTACTTTTTTTTTGAGAGAGAGAGAGAGACAACTTTATACAAGGTGCACTTTCAGATTTAAAACTTTGCAGCATGTTTTCATTCACTTAGAGCTGTTACACACTGCATGAAAGGTCATTTTCAAAAATCCATAATAGGGGCAATTAAAAAAAATATTTAAAAAAAAAAGTAATATTTGATATGAAAAGCATGCTGCAGAAAATCCTTTGATGGAAGTGTGAGTGAATCTCATTAAAAGTTCAAAAGCGCCAGATTTAATTACAACAAGTGCACAATTCATCTGAGAACATAAACCAAAGTGCATTTTTAGAGAGCTCAGCTGAAGTGTGGCGATCGAGACGAGTTCCTTCTCCTTTCTGCTGGCAGCGTGATTCAAACCCACAAGACCCTTGTGCTGAAAACTTCCATGCGAGTCCATTTTTGTGAAAATCTGAGAAATCATTATGATAACACCATGACATCTGATTATGACAGCCACTTGAAAACATCAGGCTGTTGACGATGCTCGATCTATCATAGATTCAAACGATCCAAAATGCAAATTATACAACCTATAGTTACACTAGCTGCTTAGGGGAAGGTCGGTCAAGGTTTGTGGGCACTTAAAAACAGCCTACGCAAAAAATGGGAAGTCCAAAGAGCAGAACAATTTAAGATTATTCAAGTGGAAACTAAACTAACACAAGGAGTGTTTTGCACAAGGAACATATATGACAATATAAACTGTAATCAAAGCATCAGTATGACGGTGGCGGTTTACTTAGCTTGTGCCACAACAACTGCTACCAAATATATTACAGCACAGCCAAATAGTGCATCTTTACTTGTGCAGTCATAAGACATTCACAAAGCCAAGTTGTGCAACATAATGTCATCATTGCATGTCTGCTTCAGAGAGAAGAACCCCATGTGATCATCATGATCAAAATTAAAAAGCCACTCTGACTCTGTTGCACAGAAGACACCAAACATAAATGCCTGATGTAAAATGGTAAAAAACGTAAAAGATTCGACGATTTGAAGATGCAACAACAGTTTAACATCCACACGAGGCTTATTGACAAAGACAAGAACCGATAATGAGTTTCTCCAAAACTGACACTCAGCTTTTAGGTTCATTTTCAGCTATGGGATTACAAAAATCGACTTTGAAAACTGAAAGTTATTCTTAGAAAAATCTGCTGGTTCCATGCAGAAGAGACAAAGGCTTTACACTTTTCAGCTTTGAAGCGATTAATGCCACAGGGGGGAAGTTTGAACTCTCTCAACAGCAAAGCTTCATGAAACGACTTGAGATTACATGCAAAGCAAGATGACAGCCAAGAATCAAGAGTCAAGTTTGGGACTGACATGTAAATATGATGGTATGTCTTCACTATGACTCCTAACTGTATCCAATTGATTTACACTCATTCACTCAGAAGACACTTTTATCCAACGTGAAAAATGTTTATATATATAAATGTGCCTGGATACTTTTATCTGAATGAATGAAATTAATTAATGAAATAAAAAATGTATTAAAAAACAAATTAATAAGTTATTTTATTTATTATTTAAAATAATGTAAAAATGTAAAAAATATATTTATTTTATTTGACAAAAGCATTCTTTAACTGCTTGTGTTCTTACATTTAAATTTATTTCATTTTAAATAATCACAGAATCCATAATGCTGCTGCACAAAACATCATAAATATTTAATTAACTTAAATATTCATAACTATAAATAAATGCATAAAAACGTAAAAAAAAAAAAAAACACTTGTTGCAAACCGCATCTTATTACGAGTGCTTAAAACTGCACAAAACCAGTTCACTATGGTTTCTGAAAACCTCATCTACCCTAACTAAAGACAACATCACAACTTTAGTTCCCACACTCAAAACTTTATTCACTCTTCCTCAGTTCCCTTTCAAGCATTCATAATTTAGAAGTTTGTGGAGGAAAACAACCTAAACCATCCAAAATAAATTACTAGACCGAACATTCAAATAAAATGATGGCTGCTAAAACAGACTTGACTAATTTTGTCTCTCGCCATTAAAAATTCAGCATATTCGTGCCTGTAATGAACAGACAGCTCTTTTCAATTACGGCACACGGACAGACATCCACATTAAACCTTCCGCAACGGTCTTACACACGAACACATTAACATTTCATCCTTTCCTGTCCTTAACCTCAGTGTTATTTTAAACATTAGCACTTTCTGAGAACTGGCTTCGAGTTTTCAGCCTCATTCCAAAGCCACCCAACAACTTCATATCCATATCTTTCGCTTCTGCTAATGAATAGTTTAAAAGCAAGCTTGGCTTTCAGCAAAAAAGATTGAGAACTTCCATTAAGCCGAAGGAGGTGACTTTCCATTTCCCTTTATTACATTTTAAGACATAGTCTAAGGGGAAGTGAGGAAAATCCAACCATGTTTTAGATACTAGTAATCGTACACGACAGTTTCCACTAAGTGACGGGTTCTTTCTAAGAAGCTGATCAGTAATAAGCGAACTCCAGTTTTAGTACTTAAGTGAAGAACCTGTCGGTCGCGTGGCGTGTTTGAGTTACTTCAGGGGGATTTCTTAGAAACGTGCACCTGTAGAGTGAAACTGGGCTACGTCTGCAAAGCGCTCAGTCTCACGATCACATTCGAACTAAACCAGAACAGTGACGTATCCCTGCTCACACGGGAAACCCAAAAATAAAAGACTATGGTTAATTTAGTGTCAATATCACTGTATAACTAACTGGTGCAGTTCAACGTTTATTTAAAAAGTGTGTATCTACCCAGTGCAGGACATTCTTTGATGACTTAGGTTTTTTAATTGTGCATAATTGATCAAATGCATTATCTAATTCACCAGAAAAGCTTAGTGGCATGAAATCCTTCCAACAAACAGCAGCCAGTCCTGACTCAACTAAAACGTAATGCAACAAGACGCTTCCAAGTGCTCCCCCATCTCATCCTGCTCTGCTCAAATACTGTAGAGGAAGAGACACTTAAATTAGAGCAGGTCACAAGGCCAAAGCCTCGCCATCAGTTTGAAGAGCACCTCTATTGATCACAGATAAAATCAAGGTAAAACCATTGAGCTGTTGCTGTCGTTGAAAAGAGTTTACACAAGCCTATCCTCATAAATAACCTGACTGTGGCTTCTAACCCCAGGTGCACAGTAGAAATCAATGCCTTTTAACAACAATTACAAAACTGATTGGAAATCTCAAATCTGACTAGATAAGTAGTAGTAAATAAATCATCTAAACAATAAAAAGTAATGTTTATAAATGTTCAAATATTGATTGACACTTTAATGAATTGCATTTCGGTCCATTTCCAGCATTTTAAATCAAATATTGACTAAAACTAAAGATTTACAATGTTTCAAACTGATGCATATGCGTCGTCAATTTTTTTTTTTTTGGATGCATAGAAATAGCAAGTGAACTGTTACAAGCCAATAATGCATTATAATTACTATTATCGTTATTAATGTGTATTATTATTATTGGTCACATTTTAGCCTGAGGACCAATTCTCACTATTAACTATGACTTTTTCCTCAATAAACCTATAATTTGCTGATTATTAATGGTTCAGTTTAGGTATGGGGAAGAATTAAGGGAGTTAAAATATGGTCATGCAGAAAAAAGCATTAATATGTTCTTTATAAGTACTAATAAACAGCCAAAATACTAGTAATATGCATGCCAATAAGCAACTTGTTAATAGTGATAACTGGCCCCCCAACTAAAGTGTTACCTTATTATTATTATTATATACAATTTTTCCAAATATAAGTTGTGTTTTTTTATCCTCTGAAATGAGCCGTGACATGTATTCCAAAGCAACTGATAGAACGCAATTACTGTCAAGCATGCAAATCATGTGTGAGCGTTTTTTTATAGCACATTTGCCACACGCCAGAAATTTCAGTATCCCTTGAAATAATTTGCTTAGGCTTGGCGTTTATAAAAGCTGCTAATAATGAATGCGCACACATTTTTAATCCCTGTTCTGAATACCATTACACTTAATTGATTTGCTGAAGTGAGAGAAACAAAAATACTTCTTTATAATGTCTGCTAATGTTTTGTTTTATTGCAGTATTTTACATTATTTCTGAATGCAATAATACCATGTAACTTATACAGTGTTTTTGTTTCTCTTTTGTAATGAAGCTGTAACACCTCTGAAATGCTTTCTACTTCATTAAAAAGAGTTCAAAGAGCCAAAAAAGGAAATCAAATTCAAATCAAATATCAAAACGTGTTTCACTTCATATTCGTGACACCCAGCAAACCCGCTGAGCCCGCCTGCAGCAAAACCTGCTCTCTACAGGAATGATGTGTTCAGGATGCTGCTGGGTTGAAGAGGTAACAGCCCCCACCTCCAGATCTAGGACACAGCAGAAAACTCCAGAACAGGTGGAAGAAACCACAAGCCTGCTGCCATTTCCCTCTGAGATGTTGATGATGAGCTTCAGGATGCCAAAAGCAGCCTGAAGCCCCGTTCAGACAAGCAAAAAATAAAAAAAAATTAAAATCACTGGAGACTGCTAGCAGACGCTACTGCATTAAATCAAAGGTATACCATATTTTAGCACTTTCATTTCATACAAAAAACACTCTTAAAGAAGTTTTTAACATTGCTTACATGTTTATATTGTGTTATTTTGAATGCAGTTAAAGACAAACCATGTGCAAATTCATCTGTCAACACCATTGTTAAACCTTTTCTCCTTAACACTGCAGTGTACAGTCTCAAAAACGTGGTTTGAAACACACAACCAATCCCATCAGCTTGTGTGGTGGAGATCTGATAGTGAAGGGAAACATGCTTTGCGTAACATTAGCAAAACATTAGCTGTTTGATAATATAGTCAAGCCAAAGACTACTGATATACTAACTACCATCATATGTCCAATGTTGTAGAGAGGGATACATAAAAACTATAACTACTCTGATACATCTACTTGTATACGAGCCTGTATAATTCAATGTTTTTACTTCAGAATCAGTTTCTGGCTCATATGGCTGAATTGATCCAACATTGCCACTTGCCATTGTATTGTGTTTACTACTTCAGTTAACTGAGTGAAAGTGGAGCAGGTCTGAGCTGCTGATTGAGTGGAGGTGGGGGTGGGGGGGTCTAATTTGCATATTCATACAAATGAGGTAAGGGTGCAGAGTTATATTCAAGCCAAAAACTTCAAAAACTTTGAAATATGCCATTTTGATGATCAAAGATAAATCTTAAGGGATAAAACCGGTGACCACAGAGGAACATTAAATATAAAGTTTCTAAAAGAAAGTGCCATAGAAGAACCTTTGAGTGATCTGACCATTTTTTTTCTCTTTATTGTGAAGAACGTTTTAATCATCTAAAGCACTTTTTTCCATTATAACAAACCTTTTGTACAAAGGAAAGGTTTCAAGGATTTTAAAGGTTCTTAAAGGAACCACAGATGCCAATGAAGAACCCATTCTTATTCTTAACTTTCCGTCATATATATATGAATATATATATATGACAACGCTTTCCAGCATTATTCACCAACAATGCAATTCATTTTTCTCAGCTTTGTTCAAATCTTACATTTTTAATTAAACTTCCCCACATTCAAAGGTAAACATATAAAAAAATGCATGTAGCCAGAATAAGACTTTTGTTTGTTTGTTTGTTTAAAAGCAGAGGCTCTGTTCTTTCTTTTGACATATTGCATGTTCAGATATGGCGACCATGCAAATTGTGTAAATTATCAAAAATGCTGGCTGTGGCTGGCAAATTTTTAAAAACTCTGGCGGGGAAAGAGTTATCTGCACTAGTATTGTATGGAATAATGTACTAAAAAATAACAATACCGTAGTAAAACATCATAATTTTCAGTAGCTGATCCATGTATTATAACAGTCACATTTCATAAATGTTAAACAAGTGCAAATATGTAAAATAACATGATGAGAAGAGCTTCAGAAGAAAGCAGCTGTGACCTCAAAAGGCACAGGACGTCACTGAATCCACTGACAATCATAGCTGCACTTCATCAGTTGCGCAAGACTGTTGTAGTTGCATATTTCTTGCCTGAGGTATCGATTTAATGCCACAAGCCAAATTTTTAGTATCAATCCAACTCTAATTTGAACTCTATTTAGGAGCCGCCACGTCGCATTGCTGCTCGTCTGCATTACATTGAACTCTGCTCAACTTTGTCGAGGTTGAAAACCAATGACTTCTGGTTGTTCTGTCAGTGCAAATCGAGGACAGTAAGAGTTATTTCTTTAGATGAGTGTGTGTGCTTCTACACCCACTTACTCTCTGACTTCATAGCAAAGCAGACAAGAACAGATGAACTCAGAGGGAAGCCTAGAAGCCTCTAATAGCTCAACTAGAGGCAGAGGGCAATGGAGCATGGGCCTGTTAAATCATGTCTGTCTTTACAGACTCATCTCAAGGAAAACATCAGAGCGTGTGTCACAGTCTGGGAGGAGAGAGAGAGAGATGGATGAAGCAGGAAAGCAAAAGACAACACGTGAAAGCAAATGTAGGGTATTGATGTCAATGCAAATTGCGTCAGTCTATTACAGCATCAGCAAACTGTACTTTATTATCATTTCTGTGATTATTGTACCTCACTTCCACAGCTAGAGGCAAATGTACCGGACACATAAAACAAACAATGTCAAGAGCAAATGACAGACATTAGCGCATGCGGCAGCTTTCTGAGGTCGTCAGAGGTTAAACGCTGGGGACGCCGAATGGCAGCTGCTGAAACGTTTCTCATTCACCAGTGAGAAACTGAAACTATGCGGAGGAATGAAATGAAACCTAAAGAAATGTGTCTGGCAGGTTAACAGCCAGCATCTGCAACCACTCATTAGTAAACCTGCGGCTGACTTTTGACCTGACCCGTTTAAAATCCTCTGATCTTGCTTTTTTTGGCAGCAGTTTAACCCTTGAATAGAGAACAAGTGATAGTGTTAACGATCATAACAACAAGCTAACCAGTTTTTAATAATTATTTCATTTCTGCTTTTAGGCCCAATGGGAAAATTCATTAGATGATGACAGAAAAGCATGCATTAGGAATAAACTGATAATATTTTAAAATATCATCTGCCATCGTATTATATACAAGTAATGTTGGGCTGTCAAATTGTTTAAACGGGTGCAATGTAAAAGGATAAATCAGTATTAAATTATCATTGAATCAGCATGAATCAGTGGCATTGAATCAGTATTAAATTATCAAGTAGCAAAGTGTGAATTTTTAAAACTATTTTTTAAAATAAGATACGTCTCAGCCATATCCCACCTTAAATGTTTGTTCCATCAAAAATTTGAAAACTAAATGTTTACAAACTTAACATCATTACATTTGTGTTTATATATTTCAGTTTATATAAATATATTTTAGATAGATTTCGGTGTGTGTATATTTTATTTATTCAAAATAATTTATGATCGCAACATAAAACGCAGGACAAGTTTATGCTCAAAACTAAAAAAAATTATTAACAAATCATCACAAACTTAGCTTTAGCTCTTGAATCACTCAAGAGTACTGCAATAAAACCTCTTCTTTCCTTTTGGAAAAAAATGCTCCTGGTTATTTCTAGAATAGTCTGGAGCATTATTACTCATTTAAGAGCTCTTCTATCCCAGGAAGACGTGCACATAGCCACTGGCCGTTTCTCAACAGCACTGCAAGCTCTCCGGCCCATTTGTGTCAGCGGGACAACGACCCCTCGGGCAAACATTGTGACTCCCTCTCCATCTCATCACAGATGAGACAGCCAATAAACAGGAAAGTCCTGCTCAATCAGTTTCTATGGGGGAAATTAAGAGTGAATGAAAAGGTCAATTCCAAAATGCTTGGCCTTTCAGCGACAGCTATCAGCCAGTTAATGTTTATTCTGCAATATATCGCAAGAGAAACAGCCACTGTTGTCCATTTAGGGAAATCCTTCCACTGGCCAATCAGCTATCAAAAGCAAAACCAGAATAGGAAAGTGAAAATGAGAGGATACAACATGACTTTGCCTTCCTAATAAGTACTCTAAAAAGAAAAATCAGGTTGTTCCTCTAATTGTGGCAGAAGGCAAAACCCCTCAAAAGCCTTTGATTTACAGCCAAAAATAGAGTCAATGTGTGAGATCACCACCACAACATCCAAGCTCCTTAAAATCCAAAGAGGACCGTACTGGTATCTTTGGTGTCTTAAAGCACTGTTAAAAGCATGATAGCACTATCATAATGCTTCTGAATACATTTACTTATACGTCCATCACAAGCTGAAACAGCTTCCAGACTGAACACAAACATAAGAAATATTAAACCGCAAATAAATAAATATAAATAAATAAATATTTGTTGATTTAATAATAACATTTTTAAAAAGTTTGTTTATTTATATATATATATATAACATTTTTAAAAAGTTTATAAACTTTTTTAAAAAATAATATAAAAATAAAAAACTAAAATTTTTTTAAAAAATTATAGTAAACTAAAATACTACAATAAAGCAATTAAGCAAGTATAAATTGCTTCATTTAAATTGTAATATTTTATTTAATATTTTAAGGTATATATTATTACTTTTAAAATTACACCATAATTATATACAATAATATTTTATTATTTTCAGCATAGAATACAACTGTGAAACTCTTTTGGTTATTGCATCAGAACAGAAACCAAGACAAGATGACTGGAGCATGTTCACCACCGAAACCTCAGCCTGAAAAAAATGAGGGTACTGTGATGAGGGTCAGTCTAGCTCTACAGACCAACAGATAACCTGTGGGTTCTCTACATCACCACCATTTACTGATATGCTGATGTTATACTAGAAGTTATATTTTTTACACGAGAGGCTGATAAGTTCAAAAATAAAGGTTTCGAGAAGTTCCTTAAAAAAAAAAAAAAAAAAAAAAAAGAAGTGAACTGCACACGTGGCATCAACAGATACTGTAGCTGGAGCCACTTTGCTTAAACACAGACATCACCACACAAAAGACCACATAGCAGATGTACTAAAAACCCACTCAGAAGACCTTAGCAACTGCAAAGCATCACCTTGACAACCACCAAGAACCCCGCTGCATTGTGGCGGTGACTTCTGCATGGGAAAACACTCTCAAAATGTAGATCTAGTTTCAAATAGAATGCTGACGGAGGATATTAAAGATAGCCTTTAGCACCTTTGCTGACTTACGGTCCATTTTTTGCACGCTTTGAAGAATCACTTCCTGATAAAATCAGAGACACAAATAGAAAAAGAACATTTTAACACCAACTCTACAGAACGTACAGCGCTAAACATCTTGACAAGACCATGTGTAAACAGGCTCCTCTTTGTGCATTTACAAAAAAAAAAGCAGAAGGAATTGTGGGAAGAGGTTGGATTTGGAGTCAGCAAGTGCCTTAAACCTATGATGTTTGTAATGGTAAAGAAACTTACTTGATGTTTACTGCACAATGTTCCAACAAACACCACACTGCATTGGTTGTTGGGTCGGTGTGAGACACGCCAATAAAACATGCCAGTCAGATCCAGTACATTCAAAAACACACGGCCAACATCATATTTCTTGCCGCTTCTGTGTTTTTAAAGATAAAGTCGTGTCACTGTAGCTGATTATCAGCAAAACTGAAGACAGTTTATGTTCATGTGCACGAAAGCATGCTATTTTCCTGATGCATTTCAAAACACCACAACAAGTGAAATTTAAGGAATAACTCACCCAAATATTTATTCACCCTCATGTCATTCCAAACTCTGTTTTTAGGGTTTCTGAGGGTCTTAAAGTCTGAATTCGCCCTTTCACAAATGAAGGTCTTAAATCAGAGCAGAATGTCTTATTCATAAATTCACAGCACTACATTTTTCTCAGCATTCTTATGTTTTCTAATACAAACATCTAAACTTCCATTAAATCAAGATACATTTACTTGAGATGGAAACTGAAGATATGAAGTCTTGTTTTCTAAAACGCTGAACAAAATTAAGTGAGTCTGTGCTTAAAGCAACAACAAATATCTGTCAATGGGGGAATGAAAACTTGTTTTCCTTTTGAATAAAAATTCTTGAGTTTCCTGAGCCTACTGGCAGATATTTGTTCTTGTTTTTATCATAAAATCAAAAGCAAGGCATATTTTAAGTCATTTTGCTTCTCAAGCAAATTTTAATCTTAATTGATCTTAAGAATCCAGGTAAAAAAAGGGCCAAGAATACAGAAGAACATTACTTTTTTGCAGAGTTACTGTACAAGTTATTTACACATTAATTTTTTAATAATTTAGACACTGGCTGATATTTTGGAGCAGAGCTAAAATAAAGTACAAAAGTAATAGAGATCTATTGGAATTTTTTAATAATTTAGACACTGATGTGCTGTGCTCCATTCAATTTATTCCTTAAAATTTCTATGCTTGTCTTAAAAAGGACAAATAAAGCCCTACCTCTTCATAAAGGGGGGGGTTGGAAAAAGTGTTTAATGTCAGTGTACAACAATCACAACATTGGATCCACTGACGTTCATTGCATGCACAAAAACAATAGAAACATTCTCTAAAATATTTTTGTTTATTCCACAAAAAAAAAAAGCAATGAGGGTGAGTTGCAATATTAATTTTTTTGGATGAAGCAGTTTGAGTAAACAGTTTCCTACTTGCATACAAGGCATAAGAGACCAAATAAAGTCAGGCTTCTTATTTCTTTTGTGCTATTTACAAAAGAAAACACACACATGAGAACATATTACTGCTTGCTGCATTATTCATAACCAACACTATGATCTGAAATCAGGAAAAAAATAAAAAAATCCCACAGAGGACCAGACCAAAACCATAATCCTGCCGGTTTTCCTCCACAACACTTCAGGACATGGTTCATTGAGTGCCTCTGCCATCCCATCACAAAGACAAAGACCTGATGATAATCTGGGCCGGTAATCAGATCAAAGGAATGAGGCTGTTGACGTGCTTATGACAGGCTTATGTACGCATGATGCATGAAAGATGCCCCTAAACTCAACCTGAGAGATTAGAATGATTGCGTTTAAATCTCCGAGCACTTGAGCACAAGCCCATTCCTCCGCACAGCTCATATGTTGCAATCCAGCTCAGAGAGGGACGGCTTGAACTCTCCTTAGGGAGAGAAGGAAAGATCGCAGCTTTACATAAGCTGGACAGCGACATACAGCTGTGAGGTCTGGCCAGATTAACAGATGCTGTGCTTGAGATTAGCATTCAGACGCAAGAGGAAAGAGAAACTATGTGCTTGTGTAAACAGTTGCTCTGAGAAGCTGCTTTCTGGATGGAAGAAACTGCGGTGATATCATGAAACAGATATAAGAAGTGAGGAAATAATGACAACATTTCACGAAATGAGCAGGAACTCGCCCTTGAAATCAACAAATGGCTTTTTGCTCATTATTTCTTTACTCATAAATGCTCTAAAACGCTTTTCAATTTTACAAGCTAAATGCCATAAACGACAAAGTTGCATTATTGCGACCAGTTATCAGCAAAAATCAAGAAAGTTTGCCAATGTGCGCTTAAGTAATCTTCCAGACGCATTTCAAAACAATGACGTAAAATTAAAAAGATAGTTCACCCCAAATGTTTTATTCTGTTATGATTTACTTGCTCTCATGTCGTTCCAAAACTGTATGACTTTCTTTCTTTCTTCTGCAGAACACAAAAGAAGATATTTTGGAAAATGTTTCAGTGTTTGTTTTGGACCCCACTGACTTTCACTGCATACTCAGAAACAGTACAAACACTCTTTAAAATAACGTTTGGTCCACAGACAAAAAGTAAATCATAGAGGTTTTAAAAAACGACGATGCTCACAAAAAAAAAAAACAATCATATTATGAAAAAAAATAAAAAAAAAAAACAAACTACTCCAAAAAAAAAAAAAACCTTCCTTTAATAAATAAATGTTTCTTCGTACCTAAAACTGCTCAATTTCAAATCACCTTAAACTGGTTTATGAAAAATTCCTTGCGTTTCCCTCCAAGTCACTTTAAACAAAGTCTTCGGCTAAATGAGTACACACACACACATATATATACACACACATATATATATAAAACCTGATATGATATGTTGCTGATATGTTTTTGTGAAATTTACATTATCTTTTAAATTACTTCCTTATTCTCAATACCGTAATCATCCACCCTGCTTCACGTAAATGGCAAATAATTTTTCCTGGCATATGTACAGAAGACCAAACAATAAAAAAATTTAATCACTAACTAACAAACCAACTGGTCCAGATCCAATATAGCCTGTAAGTACTGTTTCAGCAGTTAATTAGTAATGAGACAATAAGGCACTTACAGACATTCTGATCAAGATAAAAAAAAGCCCCAACTACTGCTCATGTGGACCTATATTTAAAAACAATAACCCACATTAAATAATCATGACTTACCTTCAGTACTTCCCCACGTTTAAAACTCAGCTCATCATCTGCAGTTGCTTTGAAATCATACTTGGCAATGGCCTCCATGATTCAGCCTGACGGACACCTGTGTGGTAAGGTACAGAGCAGTGGAAGATGCCTCCTGATGCAGTTTATATCCCTGTTGTGGACCAGAGGACCAGACAATGAGATCTCAATAGCGAGGATGAGCACAGATCCAAGAAGACACAATGATCTCCACCTGCCTCTCTCTCTCTCAGCCCCGCGTCTCTCCTCCCGTCGCGGTCCTCACATAAAGATCACGGCGAGAAACCTGCGAACAAAGTACAGTCTCTCAGAAAATCCGATAGCACTCGATAGTGTTGATCTAGTGTTCTAGATTGCTCAATGGGCCGCGCCCCAAGATACAACTAGCATTAAAAAGCAAACGCTCCCCATAAAGAGGAAGGAAACCCGTCCGCTTGACGTCTCAAGCGGCCAATTACGCTCCGCAGCCAGAGCGGACCGTCCAATCAGATTAGCGCGTCGAAGCGGCGTCAGCCAATCAAAGCCCTGGAAGGGGCGTCAACACCCAATTGGCTTCGCTCCGTCTGTTGCTCGACCAATGTACTGCTCGATAACGTCATAGCGCTACAGAACGTGCACAGAATAATATTCTTTTGAGCAAATATGAAGAATTGCGCAGACATAAGTCAACGTGTAAACGCAGCTATGTATTTATTAAAGATATCAGATTCGTAGTTAAGAAAATTGCGTAAATTACACCGGAAATGCTTTGGATGTTATTTAAAGCATAGGCTATATGTGTTATCGTGTATTTTAATCATATCTATATCTCACTTAGTATTGCAATGCAACAGGCAGCATTCGACAACGGCGCATTAATGTCTACCGCTTGAATCTCGAAACAACATGATTTACCATCATATAACAAAATCGCATAATGTTTACAACACTCGTATAAAATAAATATCAATCTTAAAAAAAGTGAAATTGATTACCATTATGCTATATATGCAGCAACGCTGCATAAAACTAACTTCCAAAAGTTTTTAAAGTAGTTATATTCACACTGAATCTTTTAAATGATAATAAAAACATAAACATGACTAATTCCAGTAACGTACAGTTCCGAAGGTTCTAGTTTAAAAATTCCATGTAGCCTAATAAAACACGAGAATGCGTTCCTTCTGTCAACATGTCTAGATGCATAAATTCCATGATCTCTTTATGATTAATAATAGCGAACAGCGGTAATGTATAGGAGAGCACAGAGGCCTTATGGCCTTTGCTTGTGTTAACGTGAAAAAAAACATTGACGCTGGCAGTCAGAGAAAAGCTGTAGTTTCTTATACTCACTCTTGAAAACAACTGCGAGGGCCAGCACTCGCGCTCTCGTTTTAAAGACCCTAGAGTCCACTCTAATTGTCTTTAATCGTTGATGAGGTTGAGCTCTCCTACCTCGCCCGACTTGAAATGGTGAAAAATTGCTGTATTTTTCTGTTTATTTCCGTTTCCTCTTTGATACGGCGACGTCCGCACGTTTCAGCTTCCGCCTGCCCCTGCTGGACGAGTTGAGCCATTACACAGTTTTATAACTAAGTCCAGTGATGTTTAATAGGCTGCAACCTAGTGCCATCTTCTGGTCAAACATCGAGTGTCTGCATTTTATAGGGAATAGTAAACATCTCGACTGTTGATGCTCAGAACATTGCTTGAAACTGCATTATCTTACACAAAAAACAAAAAAACATGGTTACTGTAGTTAAACCATGGTAACCACAAATTAACTAACAAATTGCAAAAAAAACCACAAAAACATTATTACTACACTTTTATT
This sequence comes from Cyprinus carpio, assembly GCF_018340385.1. Taxonomy (NCBI): domain Eukaryota; kingdom Metazoa; phylum Chordata; class Actinopteri; order Cypriniformes; family Cyprinidae; genus Cyprinus; species Cyprinus carpio. Next base: position 29,112,082 of record NC_056599.1, on the reverse strand, counting down.
CTAACCATGGTATTTGTAGTAAAACTGTAGTTATACAAATGGTAGACAATACGTCAAAAACATGGTTACTACACTTTTATTCTAATAAAACCACGGTCAATTTTTGTATGGATAAGACTCAATATCAGAATCAAATGGTATAGTGAAGGCTGTTATTAAAAGTGTGAATTCTGTAGTCTGTTTGTCACTATACCACTGCATTGTTGGGGAGCTTGTATTTAATGAGGTTGTGACAGTAAAAGTGAATGGATTTTAAGTAGATTTTATAAACAAGCAATAGATCTAAGCCTATGTAACTAAACATCTAAGAAAAAACTACACTGCAAAAAACATAATGATGTTCAGCTAACGAAACTTCGGAGAAATACTTTCAGTGAACAAAACTTCATAAAACAGTTTTGAAAGTTGTGAATTGTGAAAATGACATGGCCTTCACACAGTGTGTGTCATAGTAAACACTTTACATCTACCATCACAGCCTCGCATATGCAAAAACACCCAAAATCACCACTCATCCACAAACATCCAAAAAAATCAAAAATATCAATATGGCATGTGGTCCACCTGCAAAATTACCCCACAGCCTTAGTCTTTACAAAGAGCCTAAATACTTAAGAGTATAAATTATTAAGGGTTTAAAAATAGCAATTAATGTAATGTGCAACATAGGCCCCCTATAGCACATAAAAATTTAACATATATTACATAAATATATATAAAAATATAAAAATATATATATATATATATATATATAGGTGCATCTCAATAAATTAGAATGTTGTGGAAAAGTTCATTTATTTCAGTAATTCAACTCAAATTGTGAAACTGGTGGAACACAATCATGGGGAAGACTGCTGATCTGACAGTTGTCCAGAAGACAATCATTGACACTCTTCACAAGGAGGGTAAGCCACAAACATTCATTGCCAAAGAAGCTGGCTGTTCACAGAGTGCTGTATCCAAGCATGTTAACAGAAAGTTGAGAGGAAGGAAAACGTGTGGAAGAAAAAGATGCACAACCAACCGAGAGAACCGCAGCCTTATGAGAATTGTCAAGCAAAATCGATTCAAGAATTTGAGTGAACTTCACAAGGAATGGACTGAGGCTGGGGTCAAGGCATCAAGAGCCACCACACACAGACGTGTCAAGGAATTTGGCTACAGTTGTCGTATTCCTTTTGTTAAGCCACTCCTGAACCACAGACAACGTCAGAGGTGTCTCACCTGGGCTAAGGAGAAGAACTGGACTGTTGCCCAGTGGTCCAAAGTCCTTTTTTCAGATGAGAGCAAGTTTTGTATTTCATTTGGAAACCAAGGTCCTAGAGTCTGGAGGAAGGGTGGAGAAGCTCGTAGCCCAAGTTGCTTGAAGTCCAGTACTAAGTTTCCACAGTCTGTGATAATTTGGGGTGCATGTCATCTGCTTTTGTTGGTCCATTGTGCTTTTTGAAAACCAAAGTCACTGCACCCGTTTATCAAGGAATTTTGGAGCACTTCGTGCTTCCTTCTGCTGACCAGCTTTTTGAAGATGCTGATTTCATTTTCCAGCAGCATGCCACGCTGAATTGAGGAAAATGAGAAACAAGAGACCAAAAATTGCATATGAGCTGAAAGCCACTTTGAAAGAAACCTGGGCTTCCATACCACCTCATCAGTGCCACAAACTGATCACCTCCATTCCACGCCGAATTGAGGCAGTGATTAAAGCAAAAGGAGCCCCTACCAAGTATTGAGTACATGAACAGCAAATGAACATACTTTCCAGAGGCCAACAATTCACTAAAGATGTTTTTTATTTTATTCTCAAAATGAAATGGGTTTTTGTTAAATGTGAGGCAAAATCATCACAATTCAAAGAACCAAAGACTTAAACTACTTCAGACTGTGTGCACTGAATTTATTTAATACACGAGTTTCACAATTTGAGTTGAATTACTGAAATGAGCTTTTTCCACGACATTCTAATTTATTGAAATTAACCAGAACAAACTCAAATTTTATAAACACATTTTACTAAATGTACCTAATAAAACTAACAACAAGAATTAGAATAAAAAAAAGCTACCTTCGTAAGCAGCTATAAATAAATAAATAAATACATTGGATATTCCGGGGAAAAAAAAAAGATGTTTTCAAGACTCAAAGTTATGATCAATATGTGGTTTATTAATGTGCGTAATTAATGGCATTTAGTTAATGCATGTACATGACACTTACATGACATTCTGGCGGAAATATTTGTGTAAATATGCAAATTATTATATATAACTTTTGTGCAGGCTAAATAGACAATTAACGAAAATATACAATCGTAACCTATACTGCTGTTCATTTTGGCATATATTATCTGCTTCAAGTATGTCAGCTTTAACGCGTAGGCTGATCTATCTCCTCCAGGATTTACATAGCAAAACAACATTTATGTTTCCATTTTTTCACTTCGCAGACACTTCAAACCCAGCCTGATTAAAGCGCTCACTAATTGCAGGGACAGTCCCAGTGAGGAAAGACGTGCAAATTACGCGGTTGAAATGACAACCCAGATGGGATCAGCTGCTGTAATGAATGTGATTGAGACAGAACTAGCAGTTTTGTGGTGTAGCCCAAAGTGAGATGGATGATGTTCGTCACGTCAGCAGGATCATAATAACCACCAGGCAGCAAATCAGACGCTACATCGAGCTCGACTCTTCAGATCACACACAACTCCTTTTTCCAGCAAGCCTCACAGATGTTCTGTCAGCTGGGAAGGAACGAGAGCGTTAACCTCACAGGAGAGACGTTTTAATCAGACCATGAAGCGTTCAAGTGTGCATTAGCGCACATATTGGCGATGCTGGAGATCATGGTTCGTGAAGGAGCTATCAACTAGTGGCATGCGTTTCAGAGGACAAATTCAAGGCAAAGAGAGACCTCTACACCTGCAGTGTTTCTCAAAGCACTGGAGATAATCAGATAAAGGTAGGTACATGAAAAATTAAATGACATTTGATGTTGTACACTAACCAAAAGTACCAAAAAGTGTCATTATTACATCATAATATTTAATATGATACTAGGATGAAGTACCATGTAAATACTATGTTATATGAATATTTATTTATTTATTTATTTATTTCAAGGGTATAAATGATGATATGGCGGTTAAAAGGAAAGGCAATAGCCTAATAATAGTATGATTGATTTTACATAGGCTTGCACTTCTAATGATAGCCAAACAAAAGGCAAAATAGATTATTAAAATATCCTAAGTATAGCCTAATATGTATAAATTGTCCTTATTTTTTAATGTTAAAATCATCCTCATTTCAGGATTCTCAGGATAAAAAGTGAGAATGTTTTATATGGTTAAAAAATAATTCGGTAAACTAATAATAATAAAAATTAAAAAAGCATTAAACATTTATTTAAACATTTATTGACAATTTTAACTCGGACGCCCTATGAAAGCTTAGTATTTTTCCCTCTTTTCCTCTGTGGACACACAGCACCCCCTTGTGGCCTACTGTTTGAGTCCCCGGTTTGAAAATCTAAAAGTGAAGATAACCAAACACTGATGTTAATAAAACAAACAGACAGCAAGCCAACAGCGAGCTTGAACCAAAGACAAACTCCAATTATAATCCTGAAGAGCCTGCAAGGTTTTGAACAAATCCATAAGATAACATGCTCGGTTTAGTGTTGTTTCAGTGTCCAGATATGACTGTTTACAAATAAGTGTTTAATATAAGTTTAAGTATGTAAGATTGTTTAGAATTAATTAGTCAGATGTTGTGACAAATATATTTTCTTACATTTATAGTTAGTCATTTAGCAGACGCTTTTATCCAAAGCGACTTACAAATGAGGACAATAGAAGCAATCAATATTGACAAAAGAGCAATGATATGCAAGTGCCATAATAAGGAAATAAAATAAAAAGAATAGGAAAAGGATAGAGCAAGCTAGTGTTAGAGGCCTTTTTTGCTTTTGTTAATAGTATAATAAATAAAATGAAAACAAATAGTATACAAAAAGATTAGAGAAGCTAGTGTATTTTTTTTTTTTAAAAGAAAACAAGCTTTTAGTAAATAGAGTGCAAGTCTAAAAGGGGCATGTTTTTTAGAGAGTGCTAGAGTTAGAGGGTCAGATAAAGATGGAAGAGATGTGTTTTCAGGCGATTCTTGAAGCTGGCTAAGGATTGAGTTGGGCAGGTCATTCCCCCAGGAGGGAACATTTAATTTAAAAGTCGGTGAAAGTGATTTTGTGTCTCTTTGGGATGGCACAATAAAGCGACATTCTAGAGGGCACATAAGCCTGAATTAATGAATTTAGGTAAAGGGGTGCAGAGTTTTGTAGGCAAACATCAATGCCTTGAATTTTATGCGAGCAGCTATTGGTAGCCAGTGCAAATTGATAAACAGAGGTGTGACGTGCATTCTTTTCGGATGGTTAAAAAATGAATCCTGCTGCCGCGTTCTGAATTAATTGTAAAGGTTTGACAGAACTGGCTGGAAGACCTGCCAAGAGAGCAGTGCAATAGTCCAGCCTGGACAGAACAAGAGCTTGAACAAGGAGTTGTGAAGCATGTTCCGAAAGAAAGGGCCTGATCTCTCTGATTTAGAATAAAGCAAATCTGCAGGATTGGACAGTTTTAGTTATGTGGTCTGAGCAAGTCACCTGATCCTCAGTCATCAAACTCCAAGATTTCTGGCTGTTTTTGAAGGAGTTATGGTCTTAATATGTAAGCATTTTTCTTAATATGTCATTAATATGTATTTAAAAATCTTGAAATGTAATCAAATCTCATGTGACAGATTGTCTGTTGTTAATAATGTCTGTGCATTTGTGTTTTATGGTCAAGTTTGTGATGGATTTCAGCGTGACCTTCACTGAGAACTCCAGTGATGAGTTTAACTCATCTCAACATTTAAATGCAGGTAAACACACTGTATAATTTTTTTTTTTTTTTTGTCTGGCAACCTGAATGTGTGTCATGTTGCAAAATAACAGGTTTTATCAATGATTAATTGGATTAGACCAAAAAAAGACATTTTAAGGGTCAAGTAGCTCTAACATTTTATAGCATCATTTTCTTAATTGGATTAATTTGTGTCTAGCTCTTGACTCACAGGCTTTGTGGCTGGGATAATGTTCAGTGATTATGACAGGATGCTCAGGACCCTGACACTGAGAGGACCTGAATCATTCTGACAGGGCTTATTGTGTGATAATATCCTGCTTATCATATGGCTAATGGAAATATTGTTAAAATTAGTTTATTTTGTAAAAATAATGAGACCACAGCACACAAAACACACAAAGTATTCATTTTTGTATTCACAGTTATGAATTAAAAAAATGATTACAAGGGACAACAGTCAAATACATAATTTAGCGGTTAAATATTTAATCTACTGTTCAAAAGTTTGAGGGTTTTTTTTTATGTTTTTGAAAGATGTCTCTTATGCTCACCAAGGCTGCATTTATTTGATAAAGAATACAGAAAAAAACAGTATTATTCTGGAATAATATTATATTTTCAAAGATAATTATATTTAACAATATAATTTATTCCTGTCGCATCATTACTCCAGGCTTCAGTGTCACATGATCCTTCAGAAATACTAACATTAACAAATTTAAAATTCAAATCTAATACAAAAATTATATTCTAAATATTTTCATCCAGGATTCTTTGATGAACAGTTTGAAATGTCAAATGGAATTCTTTCATAATATTATAAATGTATTTACTGTCATTTTTGATCAGTTTAATACATTTTTACAGAAGTAAACTTTTTATTTCTTTAGAAAAAAAAAATCCTACTGACTCGAAACATTTGATCAGTAGTGTGTGTGTGTGTGTGTGTGTGTGTGTGTGTGTATGTGAATATATAGTATATATATATATATATATATATATATATATATATATATATATATATATATATATATACTCACACACACTCTCAAAAAGCTCAAATTCAATTTTAAAAAGAAGAATTAAAATGAAAGTGGATTTTTTTTTAAATGTATCTTGATACTGTAAAATATTCTCTTTTTTCCCTGCAGATACTGATGAACAGTATCACAATGTTCTCATGCCAAGCATTTATGGAGTCATCTGCTTCGTCGGCATAATAGGCAACTGCATCGTCATCTACACCATCGTCAAAAAAAATAAATTCAGGGCACAGCAGACGGTGCCTGACATTTTCATCTTCAGCCTATCCATCGCAGATCTTCTGTTTCTCCTAGGTATGCCGTTCCTCATCCACCAGCTGGTGGGAAACGGTTCGTGGTGTTTCGGTGCCACCATGTGCACCGTTATCACAGCGCTGGACTCCAACAGCCAGATCGTCAGCACCTACATTTTAACGGTCATGACTTTGGATCGATACTTGGCCACAGTTCATCCCATCCGCTTCAACCACATACGCACTCCATGCATGGCCGTGGCGGTCGTGGGCCTGGTGTGGATCCTCTCGCTGCTGTCCATCACGCCGGTGTGGATGTACGCCGGCCTCATGCCCCTGCGGGACGGATCGGTGGGATGCGCTCTGCTCCTTCCCAATCCGGCCACAGACACGTATTGGTTTACTCTCTACCAGTTTGTGCTGGCGTTCGCTTTACCATTGGTGATCATTTGCGTAGTGTTTTTCAAGATCCTCCAGAACATGGCAGCCACGGTGGCTCCACTTCCCCAGCACAGCCTTCGTGTGCGCACTAGAAAGGTCACTCGGATGGCCGTCGCCATATGCCTGGCGTTCTTCATTTGCTGGGCGCCTCATTACATCTTGCAACTGGCACATCTGAGTGTGCAGCGGCCCAGTTATGCCTTTCTGTATGCCTATAATGTTGCCATTAGCATGGGCTACGCCAACAGCTGCATCAACCCACTGCTCTACATCATGTTGAGCGAAACCTTCAAAAGACAATTCATTGTAGCCATCCGTCCGGCGCACAAAGACTTCCGGGTTGACCCGGCCGAGGGGAGTGTCAGTCTCCGTCTGGCCCCTGACGGACTGCAGCAGTCTCAGTCCTCCCGTGAGCTGCTGCCGGTTACCGTGGCTGTGCACTGAAATGGCACTGACTCATGCTGAACACTTTTTTTTTTGTGAATGTATCTATAATGAGCATGCAGCTAAAAAGATGTCTTTGAAGAGTCTTGCAGAATTGATCATTAAGAGTTTGTGGTTTGAAATGGATCTGTGATGATGCACATATTCCTTGGCATATTTTATTGCAGTGAAAGAAGTATGAAGTATATATCTGAATTATTAAATTAATCTGTAAAATAGGGCTTCTTATAAGTCTCTTCTTCTTACCAAGGATGCATTAATTTGACTTTTGTCAATCTAAAGGGTTAGTTCACCCAAAAATGAAAATTCAAATACATTCTTAATTACTCACCCACATGTCGTTCCAAACCCGCAAGACCTTCGTTCATCTTTGGAACACAAATTAAGATATTTTTGATGAAATCGGAGAGCTTTCTGACCCTGCATAGACAGCATGAGAACTACCATGTTCAAGGCCCAGAAAGGTAGCAAGGACATCCTTATAATGTGACATCAGTGGTTCAACCGTAATGTTATGAAGCTACGAGAATATTTTTTTTGTGCGCCAAAAAAAAAGAAGATTTTTCAACTATTCTCTTTGACGTCAGACTTCAACATGCGTTTATGACAGTATCACAACACACACATGCAGTGGAGACTGCCACAGAAGTGAAGAAATTGTTGAATAATTTCATTAATTAGTTGTCTTTGCGCACAAAAAGTATTCTTGTAGTTAATTATGGCTGAACCACTGATGTCCAGTGTTGGGGGTAACACATTACAAGTAACGCAAGTTATGTAATCAGATTACTTTTTTAAAGGGGTCATCGGATGCCCATTTTCCACAAGTTGATATGATTCTTAAGGGTCTTAATGAAAAGTCAATAACATTCTTTGGCAGGGACATGCACAGACATTTTGAGTGGCAGGGGCTTAAGTGGAAAAAAGGGCACTTCTCATATTTATTTAAATTTTTTTCTAATCAAAACGTTAAATATATTAGGGGTGTGCGATATTGACAAAAAATATTTTATCAGTAATGATAATTAGACAAGAATCTTTTCCAATAAGTTTAAATTGATTATTACCTTTTATAGGCATTTTTACCTTTATAAAGCAATTTTTTCTAAAAGTGTGCATCATCTTTTCAGTCAAATGTTTAACTTAAATCAGTCAGTTAGAATATTAAGTCATATGGGCTGTTACCAAGCAAATTAAATCAGTATTGACAAAACTGAACTTTGCAATGGAGAGGAAACACAGAAGCCACATCTGAAGTGGCATTTAGATTAGGTTTCCACACTTTGGTTAACTTCAAATTCAAGGACCTTTCAAGGACTTTCCAGGTCCAATACCGTAAAATTAGAGTTAATGTGGGGATACATTTCAAGTGAGAGCAAGGTTACATCGTATTACCTTGTAAGACACATTGTTACCATATGACAGAGATCTGATATTCTATTTGTCATATTTCTGTTTTGGTATATTTTTTATATATTTTTATATATATATTTCATATTTCTGTTTTGCATAAAACTGAAGAATATTCAGTACATCCTATTCTATATTCTAAAATGATCTGATATTAACTTTTGCGTAAATTTTATTGAAAAGAGCTTATAGGCTCATGTAACCGGAAGTTTTAAGATATGAATATTCTTTTAAGTTTCTCTTGCCTCATGGGTTAGCATTATCTTAAGCAAAGCGATTCAACATTAATTTCGTGGCCCTCCTTCACAAAACTTAACATCTGTTTTATCATAGGCAGAATGCAAAATGTTTCAATACAAGCATTTCAGTCAAATATAATTAAAGCAACATTTCAAACCTTTAACCCACGGGGGACAATCAACCCATTAACCGTTTAAAAGTAGCCAAATTCCAAAGGAAAAAAATGCAGACTTGGCAGCCTTGCATTTCATTAACAGGAGCTGCAGGATTTTACTGATCACGGGTTGAGAGGAGCGAGAGATGTCTGATAGACCATGCTGGAGGATTTGCTGCTCAACAGATCCTGAGCTCATTGACAAATATGTATGATCTTCCTTTACACAGAGAGCGAGCGATCATTAAAAATAAATTTAAATACAACACATATCGGTCATATAAAATACATCCAAAAACCCCAAAAATTACATAACATCCCTGATGCGCAAAAATTATGCAATATTAGAATGTTTGTGGGAGCACTGGACACAAAAATGCATGGGAGCGGGGTTAAGAAAACAGTCCCTCGCAGGGCTCTAATACAAAAATGCACACAATGATTGGCGACTGAAGAAAGCAAAAGCCAAATCCCAGACATTCTTTTAGGTCCAAAGAGAGGACATGTCCTGAAAAAAGAGGATATATGGTGACTCAACACAAAGTACCTCACGCGGGAAACACATAACGTAACACGTAATACTGATATTTAAAATTATAAAAAAAAATCAGATATTTTAGATGTGAAATTAAAATCGCCAGTAGGTGGCAGCAAGTCACTGTTAATGTGAGTCATCACGACTGAACCGAATCATTTAAACAGTTGATTCATTCAGGAACTAAACACTTTTATGTTCCTCGGAGATGCAAATTGGAATTATATTTTTTTGGCGAAATAGAGCAAAAACAGTCAATATTGTTTTGCTTAGTGTCTTAATATTAACTTGTTTTTTTTTATTGACCTGCTGTATAAAGTCTATATGAAATTATATAAATATTTAAATTTCTGCCCCCATATCTTGAATTTTGTGATCATTCCAAAAGCATTTTAATAAACTGAATCATGCAGTGAAAGAACGCTAAGGTCAAACGCTAGTGTCAATCAACAATCGTGGGAGGGGCCTGGGTCTGTGTGACATCACACAGCCAAGAATCTGAGAATCAGAAAAACAGAATCAGTATTCCTCAAAATGAATAAAACAGTCAAATGCAAACTCAGATTATTATACAAACCTGTTATAATTAAATGTTAAATAAAACAAATATAATTTATGTATTTAATCCCATTTTATTAACCAGTGTCTTTGCTACTGACATTTGATGATCCAATTCAGCCATACTAATTAGCAAAAATTACACATTTGTGTATAATTTTTTTATGGCTGAATAGTGTTGAATTTTCTTCTCCTGCCTCATATTCTTCATGCAATTTGTTTGAGCTGCGCCCTCTGTTGTAGAGACGTGAATTTACATTTCCTTCAGCCTGAGGCATATTCATTTCACTTTTGGGTTACAAATTATTTTAAGGTGTCCTTGTTACAGTGTAATTATACATTTAAGTACGGAGTAATATTAATTAACTACATGTAGTTGGTATATGAAATGGGTTGGGATTAGGGTTTGGCTTAGGGTTACTTGCATGTAACAATTATGCATAATTTATTGTTATTAAAATAGTAAGTACATGTAACATGTGTAACAAGAACACCTTAAAATAAAGTGTTACCCACTTTTGTTGTGAAATGACTTTTACATTTGTTAAAGGAGACTTTTTTATATTAAAAACAAACAAGCAAGCCCTGCCCAGATTTAAAAAGTAACTCAAAAGTAACATAACTCATTACTTTCCATAAAAAGTAACTACTGTAAGTAACGTAATTAGTTACTTTTTGGGGAGTAACGCAATGTTGTAATGCATTAGTTTTAAAAGTAACTTTCCCCAACACTGCTGATGCCACACAGACTATTTTAATGATGTCCTTAACTTTCTGAGCCTTGAACGTGTCAGTTGTGTTGCTGTCTCTGGAGAGTCAGAAAGCTCTCGGATTTCATCAAAAATATCTTAATTTGTGTTCTCGATGAATGAAGGTCTTATGCGTTTGGAACAACATGAACTATCCCTTTAAAATAACTGTTTTCTAGTTTTATATATTTTGAAATGTATTTGTTCCTGTATGGCAAAGCTTAATTTTCTTCAGTGAGACTTCAGTGTCACATGATCCTTCAGAAATCATTCTTAAATTGTATATATATATATATATACACAAAAAAAAAAAAAAAAACACACACACTGTATATAACACACACACACACACACACACTCACCGGCCACACACGGTAACACAAATTGCTAATCAGCCAATCACATGGCAGCAACTCAATGCATTTAGGCATCTAGATATGGTACAGACGACTTGCTGAAGTTCAAACCGAGCATCAGAATGAGGAAGAAAGGGGGATTTAAGTGACTTTGAACGTGAAATGATTGTTGGTGCCAGACGGGCTACTCTGAGTATATCAAAAACTGCTGATCTACTGGGATTTTCACGCACAACTATCTCTAGGGTTTACAGAGAATTGTCCGAAAAGGAGAAACTATCCAGTAAACGGGAGTTGTGAGGACGAAAATGCCTTGTTGAAGTCAGAGGTCAGAGCAGAATGGGCAGACTGGTTAGAGATGATAGAAAGGCAACAGTAACTCAAATAACCACTCGTTACAACCAAGGTATGCAGAATACCATCTCTGAACACACAACATGTAGAGCCCTGAAGCAGATTGGCTACGGAAGACCACACAGGGGAAAAAGGAACAGAAAAACAGAAACAGGAACAGAACAGGAAACAGAGGCTACAATTCGCAAAGGATCACCAAAATTGGACAATAGAAGATTGGAAAAACGTTGCCTGGTCTGATGAGTCTCAATTTCTGCTGCGACATTCAGATGGTAGGGTCAGAATTTGGCGTAAAGAACATGAAAGCATAGATCCATCCTGCCTTGTCTCAACGGTTCAGGCTGGTGGTGGTGGTGTAATGGTGTGGGGGACATTTTCTTGGCACACTTTGGACCCCTTAGATGCATCTGAGCATCGTTTAAACAACAAAAGCCTACCCGAGAATTGTTCCTGACCATGTCCATCCCTTTATGACTACAGTGTACCCATCTTCTGATGGCTACTTCCAGCAGGATAGTGCACCATGTCACAAAGCTCAGATCATCTCAGACTGATTTCTTGAACATGACAATGCATTCACTTTACTCAAATGGGCCTCCACACAGTCACCAGATCTCAATCCAGTAGAGCACTTTGGGGTGTGGTGGAACGGGAGATTCACATCATGGATGTTCAGCTGACAAAATCTGCAGCAACTGCGTGATGCTATTATGTCAATATGGACCAAAATCTCTGTGGAATGTTTCCAACACCTTGATGAATCTATGCCATGAAGAATTAAGGCAGTTCTGAAGGCAAAAGGGGGTCCAACCTGATACTAGCAAGGTGTACTTAATAAAGTGCCCAGTGAGTGTGTGTATATATATATATATATATACATAAATATATATATATATATATATATATATATATATATATATCCCCAATGTTGAAAATAGTTGTGCTGCATAATATTTTTGTGGAAACTGTGATAAATTTTTTTTCAGTATTCTATGATGAATAGAGAATTCAAAAGAACAGCATTTATTTGAAATAGAAATCTTATTTTGCTGCATGTGTCCTTGATGAAAAAAAGAATGAATTTCTTCTGCAGCTAAATAATTTTATTCACTCACATAGAGGCATATAAATATGACAGGTATATATTCTCCTTCCTATGTCAATAAATGTCACTTTTTTTCCCCCTCAAAAGAGACTTGCTGGTTTTACATTGAAACAAAATAGTATTGTCAAGTCACTGAAGATGTTTCTTCTGAGCTGTTCTTATGTTTGAACTTGATTGCTGCTTTTTGTTGGAAACACAACTCTTGTTTTTGATGTCGGTGTAAATGTTTGTGATGGTACTCGTTTTTGATATTACATGTGTTACGTTGTCATCTTTGAACATATTGATGTATAAAATATTTTAAAATGTCTGTGCATGTAAATATCACCACAAAAATGTCCTTTATTGTAACTCGGTATCGGTATAAAGATACAGTAGGCTATGGCAAAGTTGTCTGTATGTGCAAGTAGTAAATATGCTGTTCAGGGGGCCCACAAACCATAGCGGCACCCCTGGCTACACCTGTATACAATAAACTTCCTCTGGCTGTATAAAGGTGCCTCCATTGAGAGGAAGTAATTATTTGAAAATATATTAACTAAATAAAAGAGCTCATGTCCAGAATCATAATGAATGTGTAAACTATGACAGGAAACGAGCCTGAGTGTGGGTTTAGTTTTGTCCCTAGGAAACGCTGTGAACTCATGTCACGTTTGTTTCATGCTGTGCTCAGAGACTGTGTAGAATGTTTGGTCTGTCATGCATGAAGTGGCCTCGTGTTTTATTAAATGGAGTGTGCATGTGAATGAATACACAATGCAATAACACTGAGTGCTTGAAACGTTGTTATAGAAATGAGCCTAACTTTCACAATGATTGTGCCTATCTCCACAAGAGTTTCAAGATTTTTATCAGTACTGCGGCACAGGGCCCCATCAGTGTCCCCATAGTTTAATACCCAGATAGCACACGTACGTCTGCAAGATGTCAGTCAAAGATCGCAAGATGTCTGTTATTCTAACATTATCCACCTCATTTTTCCTGTGAGCATGGCAGTTTGTAAATTTGAATGTCATCCGCTGCCAGCAATGTTTAGCTGTAAAAAAAAGTTTATTATCAAGCAGAAATCCCACACATTTATCCACCTTTTTCTTCAACGGCAAGTTGTTAGCTGCTACAGGGAAATAACGAGAAGAATAACAATGTGCAGTAAACAATGTGTTCATAATTAAGACAATACATTAAAAAAAAAATTGGTAAGACACACCACTTTTCTATATCAAGAGGCAAAACAAACTGTTTTGTACAGATAAAAATAGCTGGACGCAGATGAGACTGGAAGCTAGACCCACAGAATTGACAAATGGCTGCGCCCATTTTTATGCGAAGAAAAAAGTGGATAGGTCATGACGAATTCAACATCAACCCCCTCTCTAGAGATAGGTTGCAGGTGTGGTCTGAGTCTCTGAAAATCCACCAGAATCTTTTTGGTCTTGGAAATGTTCAGATGTAGATGGTTAACCCTACATCACAAAATCCTCCACTAAACTCTTGTACTCCCCCTCCTGACAATTTCTGATATACCCCACAATTGCAGTATCGTCAGAAAACTTCTGCAAATGGCAGGACTCAGAATTGTATTTGGAGTCTGAGGTGTAGAAGGTGAACAAAAAAGGGGATAACACGGTCCCTTGTGGTGCACCAGTGCTGTTGATCACCCTGTCAGAGGAACAGTCACTCAGTCTGACGTACTGAGGTCTTCTAGTGAGGAAGTCGCTTATCCATTTCACCAAGTGTTGTCACACCCCTAAATCTGCCTGCTTTTCACTCAGAAGTCGGGGCTGTATAGTGTTGAACGCACTAGAGAAAAAAACAAAAAAACAAATATGGGCGTCGCTAGGCCATTTTTTGGGGAGCTATAGCGCCCCTAAAATGACCACTCAGCCCCCCTAAAATTTTGAGATTACATAAACTGTACACAAATTTGTGATCGCCCCGTTCCTATTTAAATTTCATATGAAAACGGCGGCAGACTTCGATCGGCTCCTCCCCGTCTTTCAGTGCGTTCTTCAATCCAGACCTCAGCGGCACAGAGCGAGAAACAGAGGACAGGTGTGTGTTTATCAATAGATTGTTATAATATCATATGTGCAGTTCTTTGTCATAAATACAGTTTACAAAATATCATGGGGGAGCAATCGGTTCCAAATGTATTTCAGTGCGTTCACCCCTCATCACACCATAGCTGTTTCCTCCAGAGAAAATGAAGCACATATAAACACATACTTTATAAAACGATGTTGCCATTTTCATTTGAATATATATATATATACAACACAAAAAACAAAACAAAAAACACTATTTATATGTATATATACCCTCATTGGGGGCTGAGCCCCCCTAAAATGAAAAACCTGGAATCGCACCAGAAAACAAAACAAAAAACATGATTTATGCAGCACCGTTCCCTTTTTCCAGATAAGAACTATGTAGCAGATAAAGAATTGCATCTTCCACTCCTACCTTCTCCTGATAAGAAAACTGTAGGGGGTCGAGAGAATGATGAATCTGAGGCTGTAACAAAGGCTGTTCTGAGGCCGTTCTAGTGTCTTCTTTATATGCAATGTCAAGGCAACTGGCCTATAATCTTTTAACATGCTGGGGTGTGCCTTTTCAGGAACTGGTATCATATATGCTGTCTTCCACAGTGATGGGACTTTCCCCATCTGCAGGCTCAGGTTAAAAACATACTGAAGGGACGCTGCCAATTCAGCCGCACAGGCCTAAACATTTTGGGGCACATCTATCAGGTGCATGCAGCATAATCAGAACTGATTCTCATCGGTTCTCTACTAATCGTAATAGTAAAGTTGAACCAAAAATACATCTAAAATTTATTAATGTAATTTGTCATAAATAATACATTTGCCTTACCAAGAGATTCATTGCTATATTTAGAAAAAAAAAAAAAAATAATATATGAAGCAGAACACTGTGTGAGTTATCCAGCCGTGTGGCATCCCACTTCCTAATGCTGCTCCCCCAGCCCAAGACGACACAGAAGAGGATGCTAGTGATGACAGTCTGGTAAAACACAGTACACCTTCAATGAGCACAGGCTGAGGGTGTGACCTGGGCTGAGTCTGACTGAAGTTGAGCACCATCTCCTTGGTTTTCATAGTATTGAGCTGTAAATGGTCTGAAATGCACCACTTCAGGAAGTCCTCAATTAGGCTCCGATATTTATCTTCCTTTCCATTCTTAATACACCAAACTTTGACAGTGTCATCAGAAAACTTCTGCTTATGACACAATTCTGAGTTGTGCTTGAATCTGAGGCGTACAAGACAAATAGGACCGGGGAGAGCACTGTCCCCTGTGCTGCTGATACAGTCAACACTGAACATTAAAAATGATAAGAATAATAAATTAAAGTTTTACACATGCAAGTAAGAGCTGTTTTCTTGTTCATGATGAGTGAACATGCAGTAGACTCAGTCCTGAATATAAATACTGCAATGCATTTCACCCTCTCTAGACTATATGTCATACCATTTCATTATGTTTCTGACAGCTGCTTCTTGACAGCTTCAGTGGCAGAGATTACTGTGGTCTGCATCTGAAAAAATAAATAATTATGATCTCTTTTACCAATAATCGCATTTAGCCTTATTCCTTATAGAACACATCTTAAGTAGAACAACAAAGCATTATCATTTTCTTCACATTAAAAAAAAAGCTCTTGTTTTGTTTATTATGGATTGAGCTCATTCACTTTCTTTTGTTTAACGTTTTACAAATGGATACAAAGAATGCAACATAAATTGGTTCACTGTAAAAAAAAAAAGAAAGAAAAAAGCAAAACCGCAGCAATGGAAAGAAATTAATTAACATTTAATTAATCCCAAGCTACAAAACGTGAACGTTTTATTTAAATCTTACTAAATACAATGCTACATTTTACTAAACAATTGATAAAACACTGAAAAGATATATTTCTATAATGGACATAAGTAAATACCAAAATATATATACACTCCTCTAATTGCATTCATAGCCAATTTATTATCGGTGTTGCTTCTTGGCACATTTAACCAATCCCTCATACTGTACAAATAATTTATTTAACTCTTCTGTGCTTAAATGAAGTTTGCTTATTAACTAATAAGAATTATATTTATGGATGGATGAAAAAAAGTTTTTCTGAGGGCAGTTTTCTACATCCTCCACATGCTGTATCATGCCAGAAAAGATTTTTTGAAAAGACCCCAGGCTTTTTGCTTATTTTATCCTAGGTGGTCCCTTCATTTCTAATCATTTTATGTGCTTGCCAAGTAAATAAAAGGTGTGTTATTCATGCAAACTCATGCATTTAATAGATTAAATTCATTTTAAAATACTCATACTCGGACTAGTTACTTTATGGATTACATATTCACGCAATAGCAATAATATATTCATAATTCATTGATTCTCCCTAATTCCTTCATTTACCAAAAAACCAGTCAGTATCTGGTGTGACCACCATTTGCCTCACGCAGCGCAACACATCTCCTTCACATAGAGTTGATCAGGTTGTTGATTGTGGCATGTGAAATGTTGGTCCACTCCTCTTCAATGGCTGTGCAAAGTTGCTGGATATTGGCAGAAACTGGAACATGCTGTAGTATATGCCGATCCAGAGCATGCAAATTGCATGCTTCCTCAAAATTTATGACATCTGTGGCATTCCGCTGTGTAATAAAACTGCACATTTTAGAGTGGCCTTTTTTTGTGGCCAGCCTAAGGCACACCTGTGCAATAATCATGCTGTCTAATCAGCATCTTGATATGCCACAGCTGTGAGGTGGATGGATTATCTCGGCAAAGGAGAAGTGCTAACTAACACAGATTTAGACAGATTTGTGAACAATATTTGAGAGAAATAGGCCTTTTGTGTACATAGAAAAAGTCTTAGACCTTTGTGTTCCGTTAATGAAAAATGGGGGCAAAAATAAAAGTTTTGCGTTTAGAATTTTGTTCAGTGTACATAAGGTGGTACTTCTGCTGCTAAAGTTGCACTACTTCACTTATTATAGAATAAAATTAGTTTTGTAACTGTATGTCCTGCACAGTGTCATGGGTTGCATGGGAGCTTTAAGGAGTATGAAGGAAGCAGATATCGAACAAACAGAGTCTTTAATAACGCCACAAGGGAGAAATGGAGAAAACAACCTCGTTACACGATGGAGACAAGACAACCAAACTGAGGAAAGGCAGGGCTATAAATACTAAACCAAACGATGGACTAATAAGATAATTAATGAACACAGGTGGAAACGAATGAACTAATTAAGCAACAAAGGAAAACTAGGTCAGTGCAGGGAGAACAGAAACACAGACCATACACATGGCACACAGGTCTGCATGTGTCTGCTGCACATCTAATTACACGTCACTAATGAATAATCTTTTGAACTGTGATGACTAATTGCAGTCCATTAATTACTGCACACATCAATAGTTTATCAACTTCCACATGAATATATCATTCCATCCACACTCATGCCACAACAGGTTATAAACATCAGTGGAAGGTACTGATTTTATTATTCTGGAAAACTACTTTTTAAACAGCCCATAAACAAAAGAACGATCTCAATGCCTACTATAGAGCCTGAGAACAATTTAAATGCATCTCTGGCCACTTCACTCGTATGCCCTCTGAATTTGATCATGTAAAATAAGGAAGGGAATCATGTCAGTATGACTCTCAATGCATCTTTATCGATTATATGTCACAAACCGAGTCTGTAAAAAGAATGAGAATGACTTTTACCTATGCCTCAGGTACCACTGCTCTTTCTGACAAATGTGGATGAACATTTTCATGAATAATTCTTCTGCGGTTTGGAAGGACACCACAACACTAGAAGGCAAAGGGTGCCACTGGCAAATCTCATGCTTTTGCTGATTTCTCTTTTTTTTTTTTTGAGAGTGCCAGTCTACCTGTCTTTCTTCCCTTCTTCAAATCATGAGCACCCAGGAGAAGCACTGAGTTTCTTATTGGATCATGATTGCTGCACTGCAAGCAATTTACTGTCAATTGTCTTGGAGATTTACAGATGCCCATTCCCACCAGAACAAGACACAACACTCTGAAGTGCTTTGCCGTACTGACTACTACAAACTTGATGTTTCAGTTGTAGAAGTAACCTTGGTTTTTATGTGTGGCGGAGTTACCATTTCAGGTCTGTCTTACCATTTTGAAATGCATAACAATAGCATTCCATTAGAAAATGGGGCCATGGAGATGGAAGAGATCTATGAGTCACTCAGATAGAAAGAACACGCATTCCAGGAATACTTTCAGATATGATTAAATCAGATGTGAGAATATTAAAGCACTGAGTAATTGGAAACCTACGCCATCCTTGTTGACTCTGGTTAAGAGTTTAATTAATCCACTGCCAGTAAAGTGTGCCAGGAGGAATACAGCCAATGATGTTTTTGGAAGAGGAAAGACAAACCGTTTAACTACACATTCACTGCACATCACATTCATTCACACACTCTTTTAGGGTTTCATCAGTTGTGATGGGGGTCGAAAAGGAAGGAAGCAAGGGAAGAAGTTTGAGAAATGAAAAATCATGAAGACACGGTTCATTACACTGGTGCATCTTAGAGAAACAACCCAGGCTTATCTGAAATACCAGATGATAAGGGTTTTCATGACAGCTACCTTTTCTCTTTCTCTTTTACATGTTAAGATTTTTGTAAGCAAAAATGTCAAACACAATTTGTTAAATATCATCAAACAACATTATTATCAGCTTTTTCCCATTAAAAATATATGATCAGATGATGATTTTGATGAACTCAGCTTTTAATATCTTATTCTATAGTGACTTTTATAAAAAGGTTTTTATTACTGTGATTATACAGCACAAGATTAGCAATGCTGTTATAATCTGTATTTGCTTTTATTTTTTGCTGGTAAAGCTTTTTGTTGTTAACATTTACATGTACATTTAGTCATTTAGCAGATGTTTTTTTATCCAAAGCAACTTACAAATGAGAAGCAATCAAATCCAACAAAAGAGCAATAATATGTAAGTGCTGTGACAAGTCTCAGTTAGCCTACGCAGTAGGCTTTTTTTTCTTTTTTTAAATAATAAATAAAAAGAAAAGTGGATAGGATAGAAAAATAATAGAGAACTAAATAAAAAAAAAAGTAGAAAAAATTTTAAATATAATAAGTAAAAAAAAAATACAAAAATAATCCTGTAATAATCCTTCTTTTTTTTTTTTTTAAGTGTGCCATTTATTCCAACCAAAATGTAATGTCTGACATTAGTGTTTAAAGGTTTTGAAACATGACTGTATTAAGAGGAATAACACATAAGTTATCATGATGCATTGTTTGCCATGTACTGATTAACTGTTAACTCTTCATGAACTTTTCACAAAAGCAGCATTGTTAATTAGGGGTTCAAGCATGAATAATTGAATAATGTACAGTACAGTGAGTCTCCAGTCACTGAGCAAGCAATTGCATTCTGTATTCTGTCAAAATTTGGCTATTGATTAAATGGCTTGCTTCTTTAAAATCACACATTTGAATATTTAAATACTGAACACAATTTGTGTTAAAATGACTTACACATCTGTTGTGTTAAAGTGTGTCATTTTCAACACATCTCTTTTTGCTATGTACCTGTTGTAACTGAACAATGTAAAAATATTACCATGAAATCATGTATAATGAGATATTCTATGAAGTTTTGACATGTTAAAAATGATACTATAAGGTTGGGAACACTAATTTTTATTAGATTTTTTTTTAAATTATTTTTTGCACAAATTTCTATTTCAAATAGATTCTAGTCTTTAGACATTTCTATTCATCGAGGAATCTTGAAAAAAATTATTTCCAAACAGTGATAATAATAAGAAATGTTTCTTGAATATCAAATCGGCATATTAGAATAATTTCTGAAGGCTCATGTGACTGAAGACTGGAGTAATGATGGTGAAAATTCAGCTTCCCTGAAAATGTTTGCATTTTTTAATAGATTATTTTGATCAAATAAATGCAGCCTAGCCTGAGAAACTAGTGTATATATCGAATACAAAAGAATCTAAGTTTCAAAAAGTTTTTTCTGAATCTAAGCAGCATATAAATGTATACAAAATGCAGAGCTTATAAAGAATGTGCATTATACAGCTCACTTCTGTCACAGTTACAGTGTTTGTATTTTGGTCACAGTTTAGTAATGAGTTTTTGCAATCCTCAGTGGACTAAACGCAGCACTGGTTGCCCAGAATCTTCAAAATATTCCTCAAGATTTGCCCTCAATGGCTTTGAGTTGCGTAATTCATTTCTTTCATTGTACTTTCTACCACGAGGAGCTTAAAATAATCTGATTTTAAACTATCTTGAGTTCTCTGGGGAATAAAGCAGAAGCAGAGGAACAGTTTTGAAGTACTGAAGGGAACTTTGAAAAAGGATGATTGTCCAAGAGACAGATGCGATAGAAATTTCATAAAGTGGCGTGCAGGGGGGTTGGTGGTCATGTTCCTGTGTTATAAAGATTACTACAGACCTGCAAGAACACAGAGTCATTCCATCAAAGAAGTACAGTCTGCATTCATCACATTTCGTTGAGTACAATAAGCACAAAGCTTTTGAAAGCATATTAAAATCTCACATCTGTACTTGCATTGTTAAAAAAAAAAAACCTCATTAAATACTGGCATGACTCATGTCTGAGAAGCTTGACCGCTTCTCTTCCTCTGAAGAATCAATAAGTGTTTTTCATGTTGAGTCACACTCGATCATGAGGCAATGTGATGTGAACATTCAGAATCGATAGTGTTTTGGGTCATCCTGGTTACACAAGCTGTAGGTCTTGATCTTGAAAAGAGTCAAATACAGTGATTTCGAAGGCCATACTTAAGGCAACATTCCTGTTTTCTTAGGCCTGTTTTATCAAAGTCCTTATTGGAGCAGATGTGCTGAATTGTTTACCTTTCAATGTCAATTCACCTGTCTGACAAAAATGGGATGAAAAATGTTCTTATAGACTGTTTTTTGATTTTCAGACAGGTTCAGCTAATGCATTCAGGATTGGAAATCAACAGATCTTTACCAGTAAAGCAGCTGTCTTCTTTAACCCTCTCTGACATTAGTGCTTTTTTCAGCCCTGGAGAAGTTTTGTCGTGCCCTGACATTTGTGCTTTTTTCAGTTGCTTATGAACATTTTAATGCATTATAAACATCAAGTAATGGAGGAAATAGAAACACATCTTTTGATCAATTTAATCTGTCCTTGCTGAATAAAACTATCAATTTATTTAGCAATTTAGCAAATCGTTCTCCAATTTAGATTCAGTTCTGAGTTAGTTTTTTCTCATTACATTTCAATCTGTTTACTCGTGGTTTGTTTACAAGTTGACCATAGACAACTCAAAATCTCAACACTTTTGATAAACACCCATGCAATTATATTTGCCATGAAATATCAAAATAGTTTTGAGGTCAATTGATCCAATTTTATGTCTCTGGAAAGAAGTGATGTATGACATTATGTTGAATATCAAAGTTTGTGTATTTGTTAATGAGGGTTTTGTGGGTACACTGATGTCTTAAAATTTGTGTAAACATTGTATTTTTTATTTTTATTTTTTAACTAAAAAGATACAATTAGACTCTTGGGGTGAAATGAGCCCATCAGAATTGGCATAAAAAGCCCCAAGCTGCATGTTGTTATAGTGTTAATATTTTTATTGTAATAATTGGGTTATTAGTCAGTTTTTCCATGAATCAGACATCTTTGCTTTTATTAAAACCCACAGGCTAAGTAAACTCATTTAATTTGAATTCATAGTGTTGCTATAATGACATATCTTAAATGAAATATAATTAATTGAATTATAAATTAAATATTTTAAATGAAATGTTCCCTCCTGGTGGAATGACCTGCCCGACTCAATCTTCAAGAATCGGCTAAAACACATCTCTTCCATCTTTATTTGACCCGCTAACTCTAGCACTCACTATTCTATTCTTAAAAAAAGTACAGTTTAAAAGTAAATGCACAATGTTCTTAAGGTATTTTCCCCATCTTACCCTGTATGATTATACTTTTTTTTTTAGATAAATAATAAATATATTATAAAAATGTAAAAATTTCTCTTGCACTTTTGATCAATTGAATGCACCCTTGCTGAAAAAGCATTCATTTCTTTAGCAATTTTGGCTCCAATTTTCCATTTTAAATCTTTTTGATTTCAGTCCATATAAAAATAGTGTGAATCCTCCACGTGCACTCCCTGCAACCAAATATTCACCCTTCCCTGCTACAAACCGGTATGATAAATGAATAGGAGATCCTAATCTACATTAGTAATGATACAGTCAGTGATGATAAAGAACGCCTGGATGAATTACTGCATTCGCTAATTATACTACTAGATTTAAAGGGGTTTGCAAAATCATGCAATCAGACATCTAATCAGTCTCCAGATGATACTAAACAGTCACCAAGGTCATATTTCGGATTCTCTATTCTGTTCCCATTCTGCCCTTGAGAGATGCGCGTAGCACCAGCAGACTCCTGGAATTGTGTAGGTTTTATCCATTGTAAAATTGGAAAAAATCAGCTCATTAAACAACACCTAGAAGGGGAAGGTTAGATGAGAATTAATAAGTGATATAATGTTATATAATATTTTTATATAATGACTCACTGTGCAGCTTCTCTTTGGGTCCCGCTGTGTTCACCAGCTGTCTTGTGCTGTTTACTGTGTCCTGTATGACAGAGTTTGTCCTGACCTCTGTACAACTCTTGTCAATCATCCACACATCTTTTTTTAAAGAATATTGCAGTTCGTTTATAGCAGATGAACTGTACAGATCCTGTAGCATGTTGAGTCATCTTTGAATGCTGTTTGTAAACCCTACATAATTTATTCACCTCCAAAATGTGATTATTTATACATATAGCAGTACTAAAATGACTTAAGTCACACTTAAAATGCTTGTTGATCAATACCTAATATCAAATTAAATAATAAAAAAAAAATCTTACATACATGTAGCGCCCCCTGCCCTCTTGAGAGATACAGCTCTCAAGTTCTGGTGGAGCACCGAGTTCTGGTGATATGTCTCTTGACTATACTTTATTAAACTATTACACACCTCTGGTATTACTAATATTTACAAGCTAAGCCTACAGGTAAGTATGGTGAATCCAGGTAAATACACCAGGTAAGTATTGGCAAGTATACAAACTATAAGGTTTTATTATCAAAATAAATAAGTGAATAAATAAATAGTCAAATCTCAATAAATAAATAAATAGGTCAATAAATAGAAAAATAGAAATAAATAAATAAATAGGTCAATAAATAAATAGTGTGTAAAAAGGTAACAAAATAGACTATATACAGTATCAGTATACACTGTATTAATGACAAAACTTTAATAAAGGAAACTGCTCACTTAAAATTGACTCTGAGTGAATTATTTCCAATATATCTCAGAATCTGCAGATGACTACTGAAATTAGTCCCTCTGATTATAAACAACTTGCTGTAAGAGCAACTGGGACAATAACAATAACCGTAAATATCAAATAAAAATAAACAGCATATATGTGGGCCCACACACACACACTTCATTGCAGTCCTGGATCGTTGCTAGGGTGCTGTGGAGGAAATTTTATTTTCTGTAATATTTGCTTCACTGCACTAGAGTGTTCTTTAGACTGTCGCAGTTTGCTTCAGTATGCTTGAACTTTCGATGAGCTGACAGATAACAGAAAATCTATTTGATGTGTGTTTGTGGAAGACAAGTGTGAGAGTATTTTAGTTTCTTAGGTGTCTTGGCTACTTAGAAAATGATTTGCATTCAATTCTTAGAAACTCATCTGGAGGACACGCCTTAAATGGACATATATGTTGTATATGCATTATGATTGGATGAGATCAAAGCATCTGCATTTAATGAAGGTATAAATGTTGAGTTTGGGTGTTTTCTCTTTGTTGCAATCTAGAGCCAACCCTGAATGACTGTATGAATGTAGACCTTTTCCTGCAGGAATATAAATATTCTAAAAACTTTTGTCTCACACCTTTACTGAAATAGCAAATTGCCATGACAGGTGTGTTGTGGCCAATTAAAACACAAAACTGGCTGCTTCACGCTAACTGAGCAAAATTTAACAATGCAGAGTACCTCAATACAAGTGAATGGCAAGCGGTCGAAGATCACTTCACTCAAGCCCTCTCTTGCGCCGATGGCGATCGTGAACTCTCCCTCGATGTGGTGTATCCAGTGATGCCAGAGGAACTCTGAATTCTCTCGGGGAATCACAGCGCTATCTGGGTTGATACACCTCTCTATCAATACTGGAGAAACTTGTAATACATGTTGTTCAGTGCTCTTGTAGTCCATCGTCGAGTGATGTCCTCAACACGCTCACCATCTCTCTCGACGATCCATACACAGACACTTGTAACAACCGGCTTCCCGTCCGAATATAAACAATGCCACGTGTGAGACACTCCACACAAAGCCAGAGCTTGCCCTATCTAATCTTTTTTTCCCCCTCGTCTCAAGAAATATCTGCGTCCACACGAAACCACAAAACCGACACAAAACAATGTAGTATACATGCCAGACCAGTATGTGGCGCTGTAATTCTGCCACAGAGATACACTAAAAACAGAGAAGAAGACTTGGACTAAGCGCATAAACCTTTTATTAATCTGTGTTAATATTAATTAACACAGTTCGTTTCGTTCATCGTTATGTTTCGAGGCATGGAAATGTCGCCACAATAACAGACCAGTGTGTAAAACTCTCGGACGTATTTTAAAGATTCTATGTCGCAAACTTTAAATATTTCACATACTTTTGAAAGTCCAGCGTTTAGTTGATCCTGATAAGAGCTCGTCGTCACAGTTGTAAACATGGCGGCTTTCTTCTTTCTTGAGGGGGTTTGGCGCCATGATATCTTTGTTTGCAGGCGGAACGTTAAAGAACGCGACACACACGTCTCGCGGAAATCCTGTAAAATTCAACCAATCCGATGACGACTTCGACACTCCTGAAGTGTGATATGGTGCTGGACTGAGATGACCATCAATGGCATCCTTCAGGACATCAATCTTTGCCATAGGATTGACTACTATGCTGCAAACTGATGATAACAGGTGAACCAGATTGTCCAAAAACTTCACACGATCTGTATGTTCATCCTCAAAATGACTTCACTGCAACTTGAACTTCGGACAGGATTGATTTTAAGGATGTAAGGTAGACATAGTTGGTCTTGTCCATGTACATGGCATGGAGCACATCTGCTCACTGGTCTTGGTCAACTCAAATTGTAAACTCAAATCTTACCATCAGTCCAACACATTAGTCCAATATACTAGTTACCCCAGGCTCAATCGATAGCCGACATGCACAAACTTTGGTGATCTGCAGGGGTTTCTGACCACAATTAATGGTGACATACACTGCTTTGTATGCCTCACGCCGTTTTGGGGAAATCAAAAACCAGTTGTAGTTTCCCTGATTAAGTATTCAACACATCTAGGGATGGTTTCTTTGGATGCTGCACTGACAGCCAGTTATAAAGAATGGCACACACAGCGAATGAGTACCAAATTGGGCAAAGCACATTCAAATCTTGTGGACACCATTGTTCACCCCAGTCATCACAGAGGCATTATCAGTGCCAGTACCCTGAAGATTACACTTTTTGAGAAACTCAACTATTGCCTTTGCTATTGATTCTGCATCACCCGCCTCCAGTTCAACCAGCCCAAGAAATGTGGAGACAAGTGTTCTTTTTTTTAGCACTAAAATACCGAATCACCACACCCGGGTATTTTGAGACACTGACATCAGTCAACTCATCCAAAAGCAGACTGAACTTCTCATCCCCCACATCTGTTGTTATCATTTTCAGAAAATAAGGAGCCAATGCTCCCTTAATCATTTCTGTGGATTTGGTGCGGTGCATGTGGAAGTTTGTTGCTGCCACAGAATCTGAAAAGGCAGCTTTGCAAGCCATACCTAAATGGTCATATGCTAGCAGTGAACAATGTTCGGTAATGGCCATTGCCGTAGTAGCTTTTGCACTTTTGCAGTTATCCACTTTCTTAACTAGCTGTGGTAATGTAGACTGCTATGCAGGGTTATATGGTTTTGATTTATTTATATGCTTTGCTGTAGTACAAGGCTCTCCAACCCTGCTCCCGGAGAGCTAGCATCCTGCAGACTTCAGTTCCAACCCTGCTCCAACACACCTGTCTGTAATTATCAAGTAGCCCTGAACACCTTGATTAGCTGGTTCAGGTGTGTTTGATTAGAGTTGGAGCTGAAATCTGCAGGACAGTAGCTCTCCAGGAGCAGGGTTGGAGACCCCTGCTGTAGTACAATGTTTTTTGATGTCCTACATTTTTGCAAGCATATCTAATTTGCAGTATGTACAGTATGCTCGGCCGTCATCCCCAACTACTGGCTTCAGGCACCCTTTAAATTCAGGTACAGACTCCCACTCTTTTCTGTATTTCTGGCTGTACAGTTTTTATTGAGACATGTTGATAGATGTAGATAAGTCTCTTCCAGATCAAAAATTCATGAACAGCTACATTCACTGAGTTTTTAATTGTGGTTGTTGTTTTAATTATTTTACCAAAAAATGAGAAATGTGTGCTACCGCTGCTGCAACCAGCCAACAATTTTTGCTTCTGTGCCCGGCTATTTAGACCTTATATAGCCCCGCCCCTGCACTCATTGTCTTTAGTCTTGCATTTTGTGTTTCTACAGTGATCTTAAGAATTTATGAATGAATAGCTCATCATGAGTTAAGTCTGCAGTCACTACTGCTCTTTAGATTTAGCATTTTGAAAAGGGACTCAAAAGTAGCCAAATAATTTTTTTTAAATTGCTAAATTTGTTGCTAGGTGCTTTTTGAAAAAAAAGTTGCTAGGGTAGTCTGAAAAGTTGCTAAATCTAGCAACAAAACCAACCATAAACAAGCAGTATAAAAGCATTACAAACATGTCGTGTTACATTTCAAGTCTTCTGAAGCCATACGATATATTCATGCGAAGAAGAGAGTAAAACACAAGGTTTTAATTACTTAAAATGATCCCGCTCCATTAACACGCTCACATCACATCTCATTCAAAAAGATACTCCCATAGCATGACGAAGGGGTACCCTGTGCGTCAAAAAGCGATGCCAAAGTGTCCTGACCAAGTGTCAATATGTGACGAGTTGGGAGTGAGACTGTGTTGATTATTGTATTTTACTTAAGTGGTTGAGTATTATTTGTCTTCACATTTTTATTTATTCTAAAAAGAAATGTAGCCACTTAAAATAAATTAAACTGATTACAAAAACTGCCTACCAAGGCTTTGATTTGTGGTGTTTTAGGACCTCTAACAATAAAATAGACATAGTCAAAGTGACTAGTACACTGACACAAATTAAATGTTTTGGAATAAAAAAAAAACCCCGCTCTTTTTAAACTAGTCATGTGGTTTTCAGGCAAACGAAGGCGCTTCCAATGAATCAAGTTCCAGTACAGTGCTTTAATAAGAAATATGTTGTAGTTTGGCACACGCTTCGAAGTTTCAGTGTCGAACGTAACATTACTAGATTTATTTATTTCAAATTGATTTTTTTTACAGCACATTTCCAGCTTTATCAAACACCACTCATTATCTTGAGGTAATTCACAATGTACATGCTGAGCTGTGGTACCATAGGCTACCTCCATCTCTCTTTACAGTGTTTTGTTCTATAGCCTTTGTCCATTAAAAAAAAATAAAACCAGCCTGGTGCCGCAAGCCAATTTTTACAGCTGCACTCATTTCTGAATAGCAATTCAAAAATGAACAGGCCAGAGCAATACATATTATAGTTTAAAACTGAAATGTCATGTTTAAAAAAATAGCAATTTTGTTGGGTAACCATAGGCCATTAGTAGTGCGAGCTAAGTGCTTTTACAACAGCAGGACACAATCTGTTCATTATGCATCGAACAGAACAACATATGGGCTGCTTCCAGTGTGGAGAAGCTGATGAGATGCTGGGATACGTCGGATATGATTTTGACTCCAGAGTGAAACCATACCCGACTGCATCCTCATGATGTGGTCTTGAAACGAGACCACAACAGTGCTTTGAGTTAAACAAAATTGTAAACAGTAATCAGATCAAGGAATCGAGTGCTTCAGTAAAGTTTTTGTAGGCCAACCCAGAAGTTTGTATCACCCTGCTTCCCTCAACTAAAACCCAATAGGATTTTTCAATTGGCTTTTGGATTATTGCAGAACATAAGCTCTGTGACCAAACAAAAGTTTATGATGGTGTAATGATGTTTAATATCCCTGACAACCTCTGCAGTCTCATTTAGCCACATGTTAGCAATTGCCTTTTTCAAGGTGTTTTCACCACAGGCATTTAAACAAAAACCCATTAAAGAACTCTGGTTTTATCATCCTGAAGTCAACGTTTTATTTTTTATTTAAATGCCTGAAATAAGGTCTGCTAAAAAATGCACAGGTTTTGGTCTACAAAAATACATCATCCCTGCAGCTCTCTGGTATATTCTAAAATGCTTAATCAATGACATCAAACATCATTTGTTAGTAAATGTTATTGACCTCAGACCTGATGCAATGTCTAACAGCACCATATTTCATTTGAATGCTTCAGTGGAGGGAATACAATACAGTGCATCAGCTGTGTGTTGTATAATCAATATGCAATATGCAATACCAAGGAAACATCTATGAAACATCTCAAGCAAGCTCATAATCAGCTATCAAATGATGGGAGGAGGAATTAAATGGGACACACTGAAATAAAAACAGTCCAACAGCTGGTATTTAATCCTGTGTCAGGGCTAAATGACTCATACTGAAAGGAGGAAACGTCTGAATCAATATCTTATTATAAAAGTCCAAAAACGATGGATTATGTTAACGCGTTTCTGAGAGCTCCCTTTAATTCACCTGTGAGAAACTCCTCAAGTTCTCAGAACCGTCAAGACGAATGGAATCATTAAAAAGAAAATAAAAAAAGAAATAGGTCTATGTTAATTTTCATGATTGGAGAAGAGGAATTTAAGGAGATTAACCCCATTTATTCCGCTCAGTCATGCAATTCAAAATCTCAGACACTCCAGAACAATAGTGAATAATCAAATCCAAATCACGCTGTCCTTACATTTCTCTGCTCTTTAAATTCTGAAACGGCTCTTGTCTTATCATCACGTAAGCGTTTAGAGAATCTATTCATGTTATTAATTTAAAAAAATGAAAAAAACATATAAACATTTATGATTGGCACATTGTTGTGTTTATTATGTATAAAATTTCTCACGGTGGATAATTAAAATGTTTTATATCATATATGTGTTATATATTTACTGTTTGCATATGATCTTCACATTCAAATTAAAAGTTTTTGTTACTTTGAAATATTCTTTTAACTAATGTTAACACATGGAACCTTTTAGTAAACAAAAACAAAAAAAAATCATCTGCATCTGAGAGTTATTGCAATTGCACAAATGTGACACAAAGAGGCATAACAAGAAAATGTTGTCAAGACAAACTCGGAGGAAACAGCAGAGGTGAAAACAGCCGCTCTGAGTTTTGCAATCATCTAAAGCACAATGATGCTGCTCACAACAGCACCTACAGTTCATAGGCCACAATGCTTTATTTGCATCTGCAATATAGCTGCCATCTCTGTAACAACAAGAATCTATCTATGTCATATTCACAGCATACATTGGATTTGTTATTTCGACAATATTGCATCATATCAAAGCCATGACATGTTAGAAAAGACAATCTCAGAGGCAGTGAAAAGAGGTGCGAATGCGTCTGTTTTAAAGCAGAACAAACAACTCATTATTCAGGTGTTTATAAAAGTTGTGCTTAAAAGCCTAAGGATAAAACCAGCTGCAATGTGTTAGCACAAAGTTTTAAATGACTTGCTTGATCTCTTCCTACCTAACAAGCATCTCGGCATATATTTAATTACGCATAATACATCCAATTAAAAATGTGCGGTACAAAAACTTGGCATAAAAACTTCAATCTCTCAGGAGCAGATGAGAATAAATGTTCTCAGTAATCATTACATCCAACAACATAAATCTTAATACAGTTTTTTTTTAAGTTTTACACAAGCACGGCTCTTCAGGTTTAGTGTGCATTAGAGGACTAACACCGGGAGTCTAATTTCAGGTGAACGGTTCAAATAAAGCATTATCATATTCAGATTGAACAGTGATATGAGAGCACATCACTCCAGGGATCAGGGAAGTGCACAGGGATAATAATTTAATGAATTTTTTAACATGTGAGTGGCGTAACAGATTTAAGTAATATTACACGTTTTGCTTGCCAATTAGACTCTCTGTCACATGGCAGTGACTTCTGTTACAGTGACTGAGTGATATTCACATTTAAACTAACTACAGAAATGAAATCATATTCTTCATCATAAACACGAATGATGGTTAATATCTAAGAAAAAGGCAAAAGAAGTTGCATCCTGGGCCATCTGTATCATAATGATGTGGCTTAAATGCACCGTCAGGATGGTTGCTAGAGGTTTCTATGCCATTGCTGAGCTGGTTTCTTTCTGGCCCAAGCCAAAAGCCTCACCTTAAAGTTTTTAATATTCTGGGCTGTATGGCCTTCAGTGCAAGTCTATGGGATTTATTTGCCAGTTTTATCAAATTCTTAAATCCAGCTGCTTAAAAAGTCAACCAGGGGTGTGTTTCCCGAGAGCACCATTTGCTTACTGTGGCCGCGAGTTTGAACATCATCCGCTGGAACGCCACCCTCCGGTGAATGCGCATACGACAGTTAGCGGAAGCAAGAGATTACAGTTTATAAAGTTTGAAATATTTTTTTTCTCATACTAATGCATTGATTCACTTCAGGAGGCTTTTATTAACCCCCCCGGAGCCATGTGGAGCACTTTTTATGATGGATGGATGGATGCACTTTTTTGGGCTTAAAAATCTCAACCACCAATCGCTGCCATTCTAAAGCTTGGACGAGCCAGGACAGTGTGGAGATTTTTTTTTTATTTTTTATATAACTCTGATTGTACTTGTCTGAAAGAATAAAGTCATATACACCTAGGATGGCTTGAGGGTGAGTACATCATGGGGGAATGTTCTATTTTATTATTTTGCAAACATTATGGGACCATCATAGACGAATGGCCAACTAAAATGTTTCAGAAAAACGTTCCATAAACACTATATAAATAATGTTTCTAAGCTAATGCTTTAAACACATTATTACAGACCAGATAACTTTGAATGAACATTCTGTTAATGTTGCTGGAAGAATGTTTGCTCATAACTGTGAGAGTACCTTTCTGGAAAGTTTTAAGAACGTTCCTTGTTAGCTGGGTAGAAGCATAGTTTCTTGTTAGTATATCATAATAATAAGCAAGCTAACATGCTGTACATTGCCATTAACAGTACAGAGCTGCTCACATCCTCTGACCTGGAATTGACCCTTCGCAGATTTTGTCATTTTTTAACAATGAATACAGTTTTGTGGCTCTTTAATGTGTCGTGACAGATTGCTGTAGTGCCTCAGTTCAAGCGGCACGTGAAGCAATCATCTCTTCCTCTTTACTAGATATAGCGTGAAATAAACATTAATGAACATCAGAAGGTATCTTGTTTTAACCACAGAAAGATGAAAAAAAACCCAACACAACAAGCCCAACAACACCAAATATAACCCATTCTAAAAAAAAACTAACTCCAATGTATGGGAAACACAGCCCAGCACAACAAGCCGCACAATTTGAGGTATCACTCATTCTATAAAAAAACTATTTCC
Organism: Cyprinus carpio; assembly: GCF_018340385.1. Classification (NCBI taxonomy): domain Eukaryota; kingdom Metazoa; phylum Chordata; class Actinopteri; order Cypriniformes; family Cyprinidae; genus Cyprinus; species Cyprinus carpio. Next base: position 29,079,724 of record NC_056599.1, on the reverse strand, counting down.
AGATTCAAATTTTCTATTATAAGAATATGACATGCTTCATGTTATCAAAACTTTTATTCTTTACTATTTTTATCATTTGTTTGATTTTGCTAAAAGTTACTGCCCCTTTTAAAACCTCAGTTTAGCTTCACTTTACAATTTCATTGAAAAAAGTTGAAGATATTGCTACTTTCCAACATCAGCATCATGATCCTTGAAGATCCATCTTGAAGATATTGCTATTTTTCAACATCAGCATCTTGATACTTTTTGCAATTATTTGCTCGATTTGCAGCTGATGCTTAAACGCACTCATAAAACTCGGCTTGTCTGATTGTACTCGCACAGTCCGTTCCTGTCAGAAAACAAACTAGTGAATCCAGCAATGAACAAGGTACACATAGAAATGAAACATTTAGAGTCGTTTGGGATATTCTGGGAGTGAGATTAATAAATGTTTGTGTCATCTGTGGATTTATTTCATCTGTGGTGAGTTGTGCACATGTATATTCATAAGTAAAAAACAAAACAAAAAAAAAAACACTCTGCTCCAATGACCGCCGCTCTCCTGAGATCATTACAAAAAGGCACTTGCATAAATATACATGACAGTTCACTAAACGCATAAAGCAGACCTCAATTCTGACATTTAAGCGGATCCTACTGTATCATTACTGCTAAATCCAGCCACTAGCGAGTGAAGCTACATACTGTATCTGCAGATATAAATGGAGATTTAAGAACAGGCTTTGAGATATGCAAGTTAAATATTAAAGTTATGATACAGAAAGTCAGATTTGAGAGGGGAAACACAAGCTCTGATCCAAAACCTAGTGAGCAACCATAGTGCCTACCCCCTACATAGGTAGCTACCTTCTAAGGCAGCATCCTAGGTAAATTATAATGTCATAAAATATATATAGATAAAATATATAGATATATAGAAGCACTATATATGCAGAAGCTGTCATACAAATAGGAAACTCCACAGTCATCAACAAATAGCAACTTTGTTATCATTTTTAATATGACACAAGAGGAACTTCAATACTATATTTAATTGTTTCTTCAACTTGCACTTTTATGACCCAGGGGTTGATTTTCAATAGCTGTCAGCTTTTTTTTGTTGTTATATTGTTATATGACAGTCACAATATAACTCAGTCACACTCGGAAGCATTTTTCTTTTTTTTTTATATATCATTTATGTCTATAGCTATAGTGTGAAAATATACTGTACAATATCAGTTTTTCAAAAGTTATAACTGTCCCATATTTGTGATGTCACTTCCACTACATCAGTTTTGCCTCTTTTTTTTTTTATCAAAAATTAGTGTACTTGGTTACTAAGGAGACAACAGTGTCAGTGAAGAGCTTGAGGTGAAATGAGATCAACAAAATAAAGGGGAAAAAAACAAGGTAAACATCACTTGATTTTATTTTTGTGCCCAATTTCCGATAGAGCTGTAATTTTGTTAAATTATCCAAAAAGTGTGTTGTATTTATCTCTGATACATAAAATGCTAGCTACAAATTTAGGCTTGGCAAAACAAGAGTCTGTTATTTTATTCTAAATGTCAAAATGTCCTTCCCATCCCAGAATGTCATTAAACATAATACATAATCTGAGATGTGCTAGAAATGACTGAAACGTCTGATGAAAACATAAAATTTTTCAGAAAAAAGAGACCTTGTAAATGGACTAATTAAGTGTTTTTTTTCATTAAGTCCACAGGGTCAAAAGTGCACATAGTTAAAGAAACATTCAAGACTGTTTGAATATTTGCGGTGAGTAAGATTTTTTGTTATTGAAAGAAATTAATGCTTTTATTCAGCAAAGATGTATTAAATGGATCAACACTGATAAGAAGAAATGCTTCATGAACAAACAAATCATTCTAGAATGAATTCTTAAGGATTACTGATTTGATGAAATACATAAGAGAAAAAAAAAATCTTACCAACCTGAAACTTTTGAACGGTAGTCTATATATGTTTTTAAAAAACATTTTCATTATTAAATAATTTTATATGCACATTTATAATGAACATTTTCTCTCGTTTCACTTGTCGTCTTGAATTTGTTCACTGAATTTTTTGCAATGCATTATAGAACTGCAATCTCTTTAAAGACTACCTGCTGCTGTTTTAAGCATTTTCAACCAGGCATTGTGTTGGAAACGTGCATAAAATGCTTTTCAATGCTCACTAGTTTTTGGAAAAGAGCAACAGTATGCAATATTTAAACGTTGTCATATGCATAAAACATATATACAGTACAATCCACAGTGAAGATGAAACCCATCAGAAGCAGGACTCGGGCACAGGTCTCTGTCTGCCAAGTGAAGTGCTGCTGTATCTGATTTTCTGTAGTGTTGCATAGGAGGATTTATCTACCGCAGGTCCTTTATGGGGGGCCGGCACCAATGGACCGTTTCTTTGGAGAGACAACGTCCTTTTCAAAGTCATATCTAGCTTGCTCTGAATATTGGATGAGCTGTGGGCTCGTTTTATATCAGCTGTGCTTGAACAAACCTGGTTTTCTCTGCTGTTAATTGCATTACTGGTGCTCTTGTGAGCAGTGCCAGTTTTCCTCACCTCAATGCCCTTTCCATTTGGAGTCCCGTTGGATAGTGACAGTTTGGTCAAGCTCTTGCTGGAAAACGTTTTCCCGTGAGCCACCTCCTTATCCTTCAATTGGGTGTTACTGATGATGGCGCTGTCTTTACTCCTGCTTTCCCCTGTGGCCATCTGCGTCTGGCTGGGACGAGTCCTGTTAGTCGCAGATGGCTGGTTTCGTAGCTGTTTTAACGAGGAGTCTCTGGAATAAGATGCACTGTTGCTAGTACTATTGGAAAGTGCACTAGGGGAACCTTGAAGTGACTTACTGGCTTGAGTCCTTTCGTGCTCCTGAATGGTTTTTGAACTGTTTTTGGCCAGCAAGCCATCGGATGTGATGCCGTTGAGGTCCGCTGCTGGTCTGCTCTGGCCTTCGGGCAGTCTGGGGGAATCCGGACCTTGATAGCTACATCGCTCCACAGTACTGCTACAGCTCGGGGAACTCAAAGAATCATCCTCGTGAATCTGGGCTTTGACCTGTGAAGGACTAGCCACGATACTTACTATGGGCTCCTTGGTGCATCGAGGCCGCCGGCCGGACTCAAGGTACTCCACCAGCTCGTCGTTTCCGGGCTGTGGACCGATGCTGGAGGGCTTTCTGCGGTCCTTGGAAGCAAATGACCAGCGCAGTGGAAGAACTTTGCTTGGGCCCGTCTTGGATTTGGAGGGGTAGCGCATACTCATACTGTGGCCCCGGACACTTCGTACAAATGGCATCGGCTCAACTACATCTAAAAGCAGAAAATGGAGGACTTAACAAAGATTAAGAAATACTGTAACAAATGTACTGTTCATTGTTATTAAATGTTAGTTAATGCATTATCTAAAGTTAACTAATGGGACCTTATTGTACAAGTGTTACCAGAAAATGTATAATATAATACATATATTTGACAATATACAATGGAGATCAAAATTAGAGAACAACTTACAATGTCCTAAATTTCAAGGTCACTGCTTAGTCCTATTTCAAGCTATCTTAACAGGAGTAGAAGGGCAGTTTTTAAGCATATTTTATAAATGCATTGCATTCTGAAGCACAATAAAAAAAAAAAAAAAAAAAAAACTTAAATGAGATATTTGAAAAAGATACGTGTTAATCTGGCACCCGGTGCTAATTTCCTTAATTATATGACAAACCCTATTTAACTGGCAGCATTCCTCTAATTATTACTGTGATTGTAAGATGTACAATAGCAGCTTTACAATAGCCCCTTTTACACTGTTAAACCAGTAAACTGCCGTAAAATTACCGAAACGACTTTACAGTTAAATTAAAAAATGCACTGTTCAGAGAGGTAATAGCATTCTGTCTTTTTACTGGTAAAGCACCATTCACACATTGGTTTCAAATTACCTGTAAATTCTGTGACATCATTAATCTGGAAAAACCTCTTAACGGCTGCGACTCCAGGTGTTGTGTTTGTAAACATGGAGGGGTATTTGCGATCAGTGTTTTTGCTGATGTTTTCATTTTTGTGTCAAACGTTTACATTCATGCAACTTCTTTTGGCCCAGAGACGTCATATTAGATGACTTCAAACTTAAAAACACTGCCTGGGGCAAATGCGTCATCTGCGTCAGAATTTCAACTGCTCTGGATTGGCCCGGAGTAGGTGTCTTACGGCAGCACATTCTGAACTTGTACGTGCTCATACCGGTAATTTTCATTCTGCGTTCACACACAGCATCATTCCGGCAATTTACTGGTAATGTTACAACTTCTGTGTGATTTTGAGCCGCTCGCATTACATTTGACTTACTTTTTTATAAAATTATAATTGTGTGATTTATAATTTATTAAAATTATATTTCTTATTATTCTTATTTCTTACCTCTTATTATTTACTTCACATTTTATTGCCAAATTCAAACAATAAATGTTGTTTTGTTGTAAGCATTGTAAAATCATAAATATATTGGTTACACTTTATGTTAAGGTGTCCTTGTTACAGTGTAATTATACATTTAAGTGCTAAATATATGTGCTATTTTATAAATAAATTACATTTTCTGGTAACGCTTGTAAGATAAGGTCCCATTAGTTAACTTTAGTTAATGCATTAAGTAACATTAAATAACAATGAAAAATACATTTGTTAAAGTATTTCTTAATCTTTGTTAATGTGAGTTAATAAAAATACAATTGCTCATGGTTAGATCAGGTCAGTTACTTAATATCAACCGATATTTTTTTTTTTTATTATTTTAATAACGTACAGTATGAGTAAATATTGAAATGACCATTAACTGAGATTACTAAAAACGTTAGAAGTATTTTTCATTGTTAGTATAAGTTAACTAATGTAGTAAATCATAAATTAAACCTTATTGTAAGTGTTACCAGTTTTCCTTAACCTGTCAGTGATTATGTAATGTATATTTAAACCAAACTCCTAATTCAGTAAAAAAAAAAAAAAAAAAAAAGGCACTAAAAATAAATTAAACTTACGTTACAGACTTTACTTTTTGCATTCAGAAAATTCATTCCATTCGTTGCGCAAAACAACTTGAGTCAAAATGATTTAAAATCACGGAGCAGGTCACATATGGGTTTCATAAATTATAAAACAGTAATAATTATTGTTTTAATTGAGTGCTGCAGCCGTGACGTCAAAACCTGGACAACTAATTTGCCACTGTTTCCCTCAAGAGTTCCTATAGGTTTTCTTAAAAGGTTTTTCAATTAATGAGTAAAGCAAGGTCTGTGGTAAAAATAAATGGATGACACTTGGATGTTTTTCTTAAGGAAATCTTGAGGCAACCCATGATGAACTGTTCTTCTGGGTTTTGACGTCATGGCTGCAGCACTCAATTAAAAAAAATTATTTCTGTTTTACAGTTGATGGAAGACATAGAAGTAGCAGATATAAAGCAAGAATGCACTGACTGTTGTCTTCATTTTGAGGCTCATGTACGATAGGAAGGTGTTGTGTTTGGGGCTCAGGTGCTGAAGATGAATTGGACAGCTTGCTGGTTGAATTTGAAATTCGGTTGTCTGCGTTCAGTCGGATGAGCCAGTGGTCTGATGTTGAAGAGCTGGAGGAACCTGTGGGTCAAAAGTAGCTTACTTAGTCAACTTTGCTCCACTCATGCAAGTCAAAACACTGTTGTTTTTCTGATAACTGACTCAAATGTACATGTAAGTAAACAGACTTATTTCATGCTTTATGGTGAAGGATTTTGCGCTTAAGTTTTCACTTTGCTCTAGCTTTTGTATCTGAGAGGCTCGTCTCCATTAAACACTCCTGAAGATTAGATGGAATGGATCCAAACAAGTATTACCGTGCGCATACAAATGATCAAAAGATGCTGGCGGACAGTTGGTGCAACAACCTTACAAACAGACTTGAGTTACAGACCTTTGCAGCATATGAAAATGTCTCAAAAGGGTTGAAAGAAGAAGAAATGCACTGAGACATGACCTTCAGAGATGTCTTTTTTATTCTAACATTCATATTAATGTGACTGGCAGATGTTTTGAGGTGTGTTGTTGTTTTTTAAGTCTCTTACTCTCATCAAGGCTGCATTCATTTAATCACAAATATAGTTGAATTTTCATCATTATTACTCCAGTCTTCAGTGTCACATGATCTTTCAGATATCATTCTAATGTGCTGATTTACTGCTCAAAAAACATTTATGTTGTTCTGCTTAATATTTTGTGGAAACTGTGATAAATTGTGTTTTTCAGGATTCTTTAATAAATGTAGTAAAACATTAATTTAACTTAAAAAAAGTTTAAAAGAACAGTGTTTATTTGAAACGGCATTATTTTGTTTCATGTAATGTCTTTACTGTCACTTTAATGCATCCTTAAATAAAATGTATTCATTAAAAAAAATAAAAAAAAATAAAAAACACCAAAAAAGGGCAATTCTTTCATCATTTATTCACCCTCATGTCATTCAAGCCTGTAAGACTTTCTTCTGTGAAACACAAAATAAAATAAAAGGTATTTTGAAATGTCTCAGTGTCTCAATCCACACAAAGTCAGTGGGGACCAGTGTTGTTCTGACCCCAATCTTCTTCAAAATATCTTGTTTTGTGTCCTGCAGAAAGTCGTTTTGAAATGACATGACAGAGTTTTCATTTTCTTGGGCAAACTAACCCCCTAAAGTCAGCCATGGAAAAGGGGAGAGTGTGTTGGATGGATCAGTCTCAGACGACAGCTCTCACATACAGTGCAGTGAAAAGGTTTTTGCCCTGTTCCTGTTTTTTACATATTTGTCACACTTAAGATTCAGATCATCAAACAAATTTTAAAATTACACAAAGATAACCTGAGTATACACAAAATGCAGTTTTGAAATAATGATTTCATTTATTAAGGGAAAAAAGCTGTCCAAACCTGCCTGGCACTATGTGAAAATGTAATTGCTAGAGTAAATCTAAGTAAATCTAATAACTGGTTGTGCCACCCTTTGCAGCAACAACTGCAATCAAGCGTTTGCAATTACTGACAATGAGTCTTTCACATCACTGTGGAGGAATTTTTACCCACTCTTCTTTGCAGAATTGTTTTAATTCAGCCACATTGGAGGGTTTTCGAGCATGAACGGACTGTTTAAGGTCATGCCACAGCATCTCAATCAGATTTAAATCCGGGCTTTGACTTGGCCACTCCAAAACCTTAATTTATTTTTTCTTCAGCCATTCAGAGGTGGACTTGCAGGTGTGTTTGTATCATTGTTCTGCTGCATAACCCAGGAGGTCACAAACTGACGGCCAGTTATTCTCCTTCAGGATTTTCTGATAGAGTGCAGAATTCATGGCTCCATCAATTATGGGGAGTCGTCCAGATCCTGAAACTGCAGAGCAGCCCCAGACCATCACACTACTACCACCATGTTTGATTGTTGGTATGATGTTCTTTTTATGAAATGCTGTGTTGGTTTTACGCCAGATGTAACGGGACACACCTTCCAAAAGTTCAACTTTTGTCGCATCAGTCCACAGAATATCTGCCCAAAAGTCTTGGGGATAATCAAGATATTTTTTGGCAAATGTGAGACAAGCCTTTGTGTTCTTTTAGGTCAACAATGGCTTTTGCGTTGGAACTCTCCCATGGATGCCATTTTTGCCCAGTCTCCTTCTTATTGTTGCATCATGAACACTGAACTTAATTGAGGCCTGCAGTTCTTTAGATGTTGTTCTGGGTTCTTTTATGACCTCCTGGAGGAGTCGTCGTTGCACTCTTGGAGTAATACAGGTACACAAGTTTTCTCCATTTGTGTACAACACTGTTCCAAGTTTTCTCCATTTGTGGATAATGGTTCTGATTGTGGTTCACTGGAGTCCCAAAGCCTTAGAAATGGCTTTATAACCCTTTCCAGACTGATACATGTAAACTATTTTGTTGGACATCTGTTCTTGAATTTCTTTAGATCATGCCATGACGTGTTGCTCTTTAAGTATGCTTCACTTTGTCAGACAGGTTCTATTTAAGTGATTTATTGATTCATCAGGTCTGGCAGTAATCAGGCCTGCGTGTGGCAAGTGAAATTTAACTCTAAAATAATGTGATTAATCACAGCTCTTTCATGATTTAACAGGAGGCGGCAATAAATTTTTCACGAAGGGCCAGGTGGGTTTGGACAGCTTTTTTCCCTTAATAAATGAAATCATCATTTCAAAACGGCATTTTGTATTGACTTGCATTATCTTTGTGTAATATTAAAATTTGTTTTATAATCTGAATTTTTTAAGTGTGTCAAATATGCAAAAAAATAAAAAAACAGGAAGGGGGCAAAACCCTTTTCACGGCACTGTATATGTATTTGTATATGTATTGACATTATATATAAGGATTGACAAAGGATTGAGAAGTCACAATAAATGAAAAATATGTTGAAGCACATAACCAGCTTCAAACAGATATATTTAGAAGGTTTTTAAAGGTTCATAAATAAACGCTCTGGGGCACGTTAGTGTGGAGGTGAATTATGTGACTTTGCTCTAATCACAGCAGTGAACATTGAAGGTGATTGAAGATGAACTGAACTGTCAGGTTCATGGTTGTAGAATCTTTTTATTTTGAACTGTTCCTTGAAGCTGCTTACAATATTTCAAAGAGTTCAACTCAGGCTTCACAGAACTCGTTTCTATCGTGTGTCAATGGGAGCTACTGATAACTGATCCATTTTAATTACTACCACAATGGAGAAACCTAAGGCCTCTGCAGCATGACATTTCATGGCTAATTACAGCACCTCCGATAATATCAAAATGTAGTGTAATAAAAGATTCATATATAGTCATATATCATTAAAAACAGCTCACTTCATTTTAACAGTGAACCATGAAGCATGAAAAAAAAAATGCCATGTACAAAAATTAAGCAAAATAAGCAAATCATTTATTGTGCCTTGCTTCACTATGGAATATATATCCTTCCATTATTAATATGTTACTTATTTAATATGTATATCTTTCAACATTTCGAACTCATTTTAATTGCATGTACTATTTAGTGAAGTGCACTTAGTTTCTGCAACCAAAGCTGAAACTCTTACCATATACTACTGTTTAAACATTTAGAGTCAGTAAGACCTTTAAAAAAAAAAAAAAAAAAAAAAACCTTTCATTCAGCAAGGATGCATTAATTTTTTACATTAAAAGCATTAGTAATGTTGTATTATAATGTAAAATTTATATTTCAAATAAATGCTGTTCTTTTCAACTTTCTGTTCATTGAAGAATCCTGAATAATGTATCAAGGTTTCCACAAAAATTATAAGGCAGCAAAAATTGTTGTCGACATTGATAATAACAACAAATCAGTATATTAGAATGACTTCTGAAGGATCATGTGACACTGAAGAATACTAGAGTAATAATGATAGAATAATGATGCTGAAAATTCAGCTTTGCATCAAGGAATAAATTACATTATAAATATTTGTAAATATAAATCAGTTGTTTTGGATTTAAACAATATTTTCTGTATTTTTGTTGAAAAAAATGCAGCCTTTGTCAGCATAAGAGACATTAAAAATCTTACTAAACCTACATTTTTGAATGGTAGTGTTTGTGTCCACTGATGTAGAAGAAGCTCACTCAAATCACTGTAAGACGTGTAAAATGTATGCATATACAAAGCTGATACGATTGTGCCAAACATTTTAAACCCAGCCACAACCTAGCTACAGAGAAAGTGCATTGAAATCTGATTTTATCTAGCAATATGGAAGAATGACATTTAAGCACTGAATGCACCAGCACTACAGGCAGATTTTAAAAAGCTTAGACAGATGTCAATGCATTTATCTCACATCTGTTTAATGACATGCAGTGCTTTTACCTCTCATTTGTATAAAGCTGAAATTGCTCGACTTTTTGATGTGTGAGCCTGCCGCTCACCTCACGTAAAGATTAAAATCGAAAACGCCTGCTCATTGTGCTTCAGTGGACACATACAGTCATCATAATAATTTCTTTAGGCTATATAACTTTAATCTTGTTACTTGGGATATGATTGTGTAGATGCGATTCGTTGAAGTATCATATAAAATAACTTCAGTGGTGTGGAGAGGGAAAGGGGTTGAGCAGGAAGGCAAACAGCAGCAGAGATGCAGGAGCATAAAGGGAAAGTGAGAAAACTTTGTCAGATTGTGTGTGTTGTGTGTGTGTGAAATGTTGTGTCTCCAGCCCCTTGTGACAAGCAGCTCAAAGCCATGTCTGGGCCTAATCAGCACCTGGTCCTTTCTAGAAATGTTTTGTTCTTGTTCCAGCAGCAAGGTTACGTCGTGGCTATGCAGTGATCAGGCAGACTTTGGACTAGTGCTGAATACATATTATTTCATTTGTGTCATTTCTGTGTTTATATTTGGATTCTGAAGATGTGGTTCTCATAGAGAAGGTGAAGAGAGCTGCATGTGTAGAAAAGCTCTTGGAGCCACCCAGAGGTTGAATGTGACTTTTCCATTTGACATTGCTGCATATACACTAGTGTTCAAAGGTATGGGGTTTGATAATATTTTTTTTAAAGGTTTTTGAAGTTTATTATGGTTATTTATTATGATCAATGCAGTAAAACATTAATGTTGTGGAATATTAACTCTAAACATTTTTGCCACAAATAGAAAAAAGTTAATAAAATGCACTTGAAAGGGTGAGGTAGATATTCACAGCCTAGAATGCCTATATATATGTATATATGGTTTGTGAAAGCCAAAAAAAAAAATACCAGAAAAAACTACCAGGCTGAAATTATCTACTAATATGGATGCGGATTGGAGTTATAAAAAAAATAAATAAAAAAAATCAATATAAAAAATGAAAAATAAACAAGTAAATTAATTAATTACTGCTGTCAATCGATTAAAAAAATTACTAATTAATAACACATTTTCTTCTGAAACTAATCATGATTAAGTTGAAGTACGTGTCTGAAAAGCCTCCCATTTGATGTGGTCATAAAGATGTTCTGCACCTAAATAAATGCAAAAATTATAGCAAAGTCAATAAAAGATATTCAAAACTTGTCATAAATTTTAGTATAAAGTATACAAATATAAAAATAATACTAACATATAAATTTAGTATAAATTATTTAAGTATAAAGTGAAAACTACAAAAAGACGGCACACCTGACAGGCTGAAATGATCTACTAAACAAAACTACAGTGGCAGATTCTTGTATGCTCTACATAATGCAAACTTCAGGATGTTTTCTGCTTGTTTGCCCTTGGTAGTGTGGGTATACAGTTAAGGCAGATATGCAGAGAAGAGCATTCACCTTGCAGCGAGCAGCTAGCTGACCAGGATGGGATGGCATCTCGTCTCTGATAGAAGAGGATATAAGCAGCACGTGTGCACACTTCCCCCTCAGGCACTGGCTCAACACTGCTGTCATCGTAGGCATACCACTGACCATCCACTGAGTTCCTGCAGTATGCTGCTCAAAACACAGACTCATTATCTTCACTATGCTCTACACTTCATGCTTAAGTATAGACTTACATATTAGGACAACACTATGTTCATTTTTTGTTGACAGCAAAAAATACACACACAGGGGGGAAAAAAATATATATATATATATATATATATACACACACAGGGGGGATGCGGGGGATGGCATCCCCCGGTGGGAAAAAAATGACAAAAACACATCTTGAGAGTCTAGAAGCATTCACTGCGCGATGAAGCCCATTAAAATGCAGTTAGAAGAATGCCCTTATAATTCAAGCAATGAAAGAAAAAAAATACCCATGTATGAGCTTTTATGTTTTTATATTCATTGCACAAGCAATGTACTTTTCTAAATATCAGCAGTGCAGAGCAACGCGGTGGTTCATTCCTTGAGTGAATCTGTTTTTGAACGAATCGTGTGAGCCAGTGATTCAACGGTCCATTCGCTTGTTTCATTTCTAACTGAATCAGCCGTTTTGAATGAATCGTTTGATTTTAATGATTCAATAAATCATTTTTAAAAAAATTGGTATTTTCTGCCACCTACGGGCGGTTTTATTGTCATCTTTATCTATCCATGACAGTCCTAAACCAGCCAAGGTGCCAGCACAAAACACATTCAGCAAAATATTGTTTAATTAGCGGTATTGACCCAAATACCTCCATTTCCGACCCCAGAAGTAAAAAAAGCTGAAAAATAATAGTTTGTTTAATAAGGCTAATTTTTCATTAAATTAAAACCTTTTTAGACAAATTTTGTAATCATTGTGTAAAATTAAGCATGATTATAAAGCTTAAAAACTAGAATAGATGATGTGTCACTGAGGTAAGAAAAACAAACTACTCAGAGTCTTATGTATTTTTCATAGTGATATTAATAATTAAGAAAGAGGGTTTGCAGTGTAATTATTTAGCACGTAATTCTCACATAAAATAGTTTGTATTTCGGCTTGTACTTTGAATTATGAAGTTAATTTAGCTTCATCAAAGTTTCCTTTCATGACAGCTGCTATATTTGGTAAATTCTAGCCGTTATATCCATCAGGTTGTGCAGAAACGAGGCTTTCTTCCTGGGTGAACATCATGATCTGCCTTGTGTCCCTTGGCCGGCTTTTTCCTCATCGCCTTTTAACTTTGTGCTTCGGTCGTCAATGGACAGAAGTGACAAGAGCATCACCTTACACAATCTGATGCAAGCTTCTTGCTTGAAATAGCTGCTGAGAAATATTTGGGGCCATTATTTCACTGAAATGTGAATCCACCCTGGCTCTAGAAGGGATGGCGTATTTCAGAAGGTGTTCTTTCCTCATTATAATCCCATAGAGCTGGCCGAGATCCCACCATGTGCAACACCCTCATCATATAGGACACATGAGATCTGTGGAGGGGCTCAAACTGATTTTTTTTTAAAGATGCATTATATATCAGTACCATTTCAGATAATAGTGATATTAGTTGTATGCATTTTATAAATATCAGCTGATATGGGATATTTATTGTACGTGCTCATTTTTACATTTAGACTAATTTTGCAATCCTTAAATATAAAGGAGAATATACTGGCAAAGTGTTCTCTTTCCCAACGGTTTGGCCATCTTGTTGTCTCTTTGAATTCTCTCGCTGGCTCGCGCATCACGTGTTCGATCGCGATGGTAGGTTATGTTGAACATACCATTTTGTTGGTAGGTGAATTTAACAAATAATTAGGCTACATTAATAACTAAGGGAAATTTTACTTTGAAAGCCAACCTTTCTTATCAGATACAATTATGATATAAGTAAAATACATTTAAAATTACATTTTCAAAATATGTGGGGGCGGACTGCATTTGGCCCATGGGCCATAGTTTGGGGACCCCTGGTACAGACAAATAATCATATGAAAATCATTACTGGATTTTTTTTTTTTTAATATCAGTGCATCCCAAATTTGTATTTCTTAGATTTTGTTGTTGTTGTTTCAGCTATTGAGATTTATAAAGAGTTTATTTATCTTTCAGTCATTTATCTTTCAGTTAAGTATCATTTTTTCTCATCTGTTTTTCATAAAAGGCACAGATTGGATCATTGTTAACATATTTGTTTACATACATGCATTTGGCAGACCCTTTTATCAAAAGTGACCTCTATTGGATTAAAGGTACACAATTTTATAGTTTCTTGCTTTCCATGGGAATCAAACCCATGGCCTTGCCATTGCTAGTGACACGGTCTACTGTTTAAAAGCATAGTTTACCCAAAAATTTGCTGTTAACTGCTATGGATTTCAGGTAATAATGTTAAAAATAATTCTTGCACAGACCAATCGTTTCACTTCATAAGACCTCAATATGTCATCAGGAGCCAGGGTTATTAGTTTTGCTTTGCCTGTATATGTTTTTTTTTTTTATTCTCAAAGTGCCGGTAGCCATAGCCTTGCATCTTATGAATCACCAGGACTTACTGTTCTACTTAAGAAAAAAAGTCATCTACATCTCGGATGGCCTGAGAGTGAGTAAATTAACAGCAAATTTAAATTTCTGGGTGAACCAACACTTTAAGCTACAGGAAGGCTGTACTAGTGCTGTCAAACGATTCATCACATCCAAAATAAAAGTTTTTGTTTACATAATATACTGTATGTATATGTATGTGTACTGTGTATATTATGTATATATAAAGACACACACATGCATGTATATTCTTCAGAAAAATAGGTTATGTTTAAATATTAAATTAAATTATACGAATATAAATATAGACGTAAATATTTTCAAAATATATACTGTATGTGTGTGTATTTTTATATACATAATAAATGTACAGAAAACACATATATTTTGCAAACAATAACTTTTACTTTGTGTGTGATTCATCGTTTGACAGCACTAGGCTGTACACAATTTCTCATTTCTCCTTTGCTCACACACCTGTGTAATGGCCTCCATGCATGCCTCCATGATGGTTACACACAGCGTACAGGTCGTACAGGAAGGTCAGCGTGGGATGGCTGGCTTCAGGCCGGGGATGGGCCTGTTGTTTCCAGCCGGGTGGCGGTCGGGCACAGTTGCTCCTCTTGACCATGTGGCGGCCCATATCGAGGCCAGTGAGGGGGAAGTGCACCAGCGTGGAGAGCTTGTTACGGCGCTCTCCCACCTGTCTGAAGCGCTTGAGGTGAAGGATGAGGATGTCTGGAAGAGTCCACAGGCTCATCTGCACCGTGCCCTGCTGCAGCTGCTTACAGTGAGGACACTTCCATGCATCGTCAGGGGCCAGCTAAGTCAACACGGATGAAAAATCAGGATATCTCACCTCAAGGAAATTTTATGTGAGTGCTTTTTGGTCTAAACAAATGGTCCTGACAAATTTGAATTCATCACATAGCCTTTTTTAAAATAACTCGCATTAATTAAATGAAAGGAAATAAACAGAAAAGAGCTTCATTACTTTAAAGTATTTTTTTATCTAAAAGATTTAAATGATGATATTATCCAAATCTTATTTGCATTAAAACTACGATTCAAAAGAAGTCTCACCAAGGCTGCAATTAGTCAAAAAATACCGTCATTTATTTAAAAAAATAAATCTATATAGAACAGAAGTAAATGTTTTCTATTTGAATTTATTTTAAAATGTAATTAATTCCTGTGATACAAAGCTGAATTTTCAGCATCATTACTCCAGTCTTGAGTGTCACATGATCCTTCAGAAATCAGTCTAATATGCTGATTTGATGCTCAAGAAACATTTCTTATTATTATCAATGTTGAAAACATTTTTTTTTTTGGAGTAGTGTACATATATTCAAATTTTACTTGTGACAGGTTTGATGTCAATGAGAGCAAATTAATTTGTAAAGCAATATTTTCAGTGAATAATGCCCTAAATATTGGTCTGTTTTTCACATGAAGCTATTGTAAGACTATAGAAGGCTTAAAATATAGTACACAATCTCTAAGCACCCACTTTTATGGTGCTTTTACAGTAAGTGAGCGTTTTTGTCCTTTTGGATCTTGACAGCCAGTGTTCACAATATGTTTTAGTGAAGGAGAACAGGACACATCACTTCCTCTTGTGTTCCACAGAAAGCAAGTTATACTGATTTAAAATCCTCAAGAATCATTTGCACATAATTCTTACATCTTGACTCCATTCCATTGTACTATAAACAGCACATTTTTTTCTGCACTAAAAAATATTTCCCTGTATTTGTCCTCTTTCAAGCAGAAACACCTGCTGCATGAGAGTGACTGTCGCAGAATGAAAGGGGAATGTCACAATATTGTGTTTCAGAAAATCTCCGGGTCTCAGCTGTTATGCATGTTTATCTGTAATAATAAAAGTTGGTTGATAAGCTTTACACGGTTATGTTTATGAACAAAGTGGGGGAGAAAATGCTTGTTTTTGCTGATTTCCAAGAAATGTCACAGAATTTTTTGTAAAATGCATAAGGAAAAAGCTATTAAGGCTAAAGCGATCTCTAAAGCATTTAGTAAAATAACTAAAGTAAATTAGTAAAATGATCCTCCATTTGCCGTTACATAAAAGCAATATTGCCCTCGCACTCACACCGCCTTTATGCTGGATTTTGATTTCCTGTGGCATTCAGCTGCTAATATTCAGCACGATATGTGTTTTTGTGTGAGTTACTTGTTCTTCTTTGGTGTAGAGCTCAAAGCACTCATCCAGGGTGCAGCTGTGCTGTTGAACGTGGTGTTGTTGTTGAGCACGAACACTTTCCGAGTCCTTCACCACCTCCTCTTGGATGTTACCAAACAGACTGCACACAGACACAGAGTAACACCAGATTATTGGAGCATCACGCTTTTTTTGTGGGCTTGATGTGCTTTAATACCAAGTGCGAATAGAATGTTCTGTATCTTCACACGTACTCAAAAGGAAGTGAAAGATTGCATTACCAGTCTTTGATTCTGTGCTCCCACTCAACAATGAGCTTCACATGCGGCGGTCCACCTAAGCCACACAGCTTTAGAGCTCTGAGGAGATAAAGAGCAAGAAAAACTCAATACCTAAAAAAATCTCATCAAAAACACAAAAACAAACACACAAACAAAAAAAAACAATATATGATTTCACAAAATACTCAATACCTGGTATATACTAAGTAAAAGTTTCAAAGCCACTCCATGACCATGACTGAATAATATTTGATTTCATATTTGATTTGAGTTTGAGTTACTTGTCACATAAGTAAATAATTAGAAACAAAATATTGATTTGAGTTAATATATTTAATCAGCTCTGTAAATGCAAAGCTTCTGCAAAGAAAAACGGCTTTGCATAGATGAATTTCAGAGAAGTCAAAATGTACAGCCGTATTAATAATTAAACAGCTTCTAACCACAAAAATAATGACGAGGACATGAAATGTTATTTGAGAAGAAACTTCTTTTACCATATTTGATGTGAGTATCTGAAATTTACAGTTGTTCAACAAGACTGTTAAGGGATAATCCAAAAAATGAAATTATTAATTGCTCACCCTTATGTCGTTCCAAACCCGCGGATCTCGAAAAGTGAAAGTAAAAAGAGAGTTTGCAGTCAAAAGTGATTTCAATGCCCTGTATATTATAACGGCTCCCTGATGCCCAAAGTTTATATACATTATAATTACAACATCAAAAAAAAGAAAAACAAATAATAACACAGTATTCGGATTCAGCCACATCCCTAATGGGAAGTGTAAAATATTTTGGATTTATTAGGAAGTTAATAGTTAATAGGAAACACTGATTTCTTGAGTCAGAACTACCCATACTATAGACTGCCGTGTTTTTGTATCAGAATACTGGTGCGTTTGACATCCAGAGTGCACAAAGAATTTGATGAAAAATCGTGAATTGATATTTAATTGAATTGTGACTCCAAGAATTGATATGAATCGAATGAGGTACCAAAGATTCCTACCCTTAGTAATTAATGACAGCATTTAAATTTTTGGGTGAACTATCCCTTTAACACTGAAGTCCTCCAGTTTCATTTTACAGTAAATATAGTCGATAACTGAGGCTCAAGAAAATGCAGTGATGTGACATGAGAGATGTTAAAGAAGCGTCAGCCTTAAATACCCAGATAAACGGTGTTTTAGGTGTGACACATATAATAACACAATAACACATCTTGGAATGTTGCGACTGACCAATCAGAATCGAGTATTCCAGAGAGCCGTGTAATGAGCTGCCTTAGCAAACAGCACCGTTGTGAGATTATTAAGTACAAACCTACTACTACTGCTATTGAAATTTACAATATGACATTAAAACTTAAGGATAATTCTCTCCAATTCTGAACAAGCTGTAACTGCAGCACATCTAGAATACGAACAAGAGAATCATGAAGAGGATGTCAGCAGGAAGATGTGCACGAAGACGTTAAGATGATTAGGAGATTAATGTCATCTTTGACGACACAGATGACAATATTTGAAGGTTTGGAGGACTGAGGACATCATTTAACCATGTGTGATTTAAAACGCTCCTCGAGGGCTGTAGAAATTCATGAGGGTGATAAACGTTGGCGGCAGCTCAGAGGTTTCTTTTGATGTTTAGGATAAAAAATGTATCATAAATTCAGTAGCTTCCCTGATGCCTCTACCTGTCAATACAGCATGCATTAATAAGTGGTGCTAATGAATAAAGTTAAATTGAATGTTTGTTATTGTGATAGAAATATATGAACTGTTTATTTTTAGAGCCTCTTTTGTTTGAAAACATCTTCTGAACTGGATTGCTCTTACTGGCATCTCTGAGAAAGATGTAATTTATATTCTGTTCTGATCCATGTCTGTATGAAAACACACACACACACACACACACACACACACACACACACACACACACACACACACACACACACACACACACATTACCTGTCCACAGCAGGGTGATAAAGCGGCCGTCCGTCTTGAGGATTTAAGTAGCTATAAGCTGCAGATCCCCCAACGACACGAATCTTGAACAACACCCTGAAATTCTAATGAAAAAGATATAGAAAAAGGCCAGAGGCATAAAACACTGCGCAGTTGCTTTTGAGTCACACCATGAAGGTGCAATTACACTAATGCTTCAATACTGACATTGTGATATTGTCAACTAGTTATAAACATCAAGACAAAGAAGTGAAGTCAGATTATATGAAAACTGACATTTAAAACCAAGCAACAATTAAATAATAATAGTGAGCTTACCTTAGCAAACACTACTAATAAAGCTAAATAATGGCTATATACAAATGTGTTTGTGTATACTTTTGTTTTGTATTTTTTTTATTTTGAAGCAAGTCTTTATGCTCACCAAGAATTTTACTGCTAATAAAACAGTAATATTGTGAAATGTTTTTATAATTTAAAATGATGTCTTCCATTTGAATATATGTTAAACTATAATTTATTCCTGTGATATTAAAGCTGAATTATCAGTACCATTACTCCAGTCTTTAGTGTCACATGATCCTTCAGAAAGAACAGATTTTGGTGCTCAATAAACATTTTGTATAATTATCAATGTTGAAAACAGTCATGCTGTTTAATATTTTTGTGTAAACCATGAAACGTTGATGAATAGGAAGTTCATTTATTTAATATCTTTTGTCTGAATGAATGAATATCTGTTGGCTGACCCCCTGTAGTACATTCACGGACCCACAGGGGTCCACAGACACCTACTGAAAGGCCCTGGATGTAGTGACACTGTTTTATTCTGGCTGGTGTGTCTGAAAACACCCAGCAGGGGGAACCAATCAACTGCGGAAAAGCAACAGGAATGACCACAAGAATGCAAGAGGAAGAAGGAAAACGTTTTAGAGAAAGTGATGGAATCTTGTGAGAGACTTTACTTTGACACCTTAAAAACTTGAATTGTGATGGTTTTAGTGGTGCCGGCTGTTGAAAGTTTGCACAGGTTTTGTATTTGCTTGCAGCTACAGCTCAGATCAGCTGAGTATAGGCAGTTGATCTTACATGTGCCTGTGATCCATTGATCATTAGATAGTAGAGTTTACTGAGGATGCTCTGCTGTAGCTGGGCCCACGACACTGACCTGTCCTCTCTCATCAGAAATGGAGGACCGAATCTGCAGGTGAACAGACATCAGATTAGTGTGTGTTTAATACAGTCAAACAGATGCAATTACTTCTTTAAATTGAAACATATTTCTTTAGGATGGCTTTTTACTTATTATTATAATTAAAAAAAAAAAAAAATCATTATATCATATCATGCATATTATTCAAACATTTACAACATTTATGTACAGCAATATGTTTTATAAAAATAAACTTTATTATTATTTAAATACATGCATGTGATAGAGGGGAGACTGGGGCTAGTTGTCACTAGTTTTTTTTTTTTTTTTTGGACAGCCAAATTTTTACATGTGACCATGGACAACTAAAACAGTCATAAGTAACACTGTTATATCTGTAGGAATAGCCAACAAAACACTGTATGGGTCAAAATAATTGATTTTTCTTTTATGCCAAAGAATCATTAGGATATTAAGTAAAGATCATGTTCCATGAAGATATTTTGTAAATTTCCTACCGTAAATATATCAATACTTAGTTTTGATTAGTAATAAGCATTGCTAAGGACTTAATTTGGACAGCTTTAAAGGTGATTTTCTCAATATTTTTTGCACCCTCAGATTCCAGATTTTTAAATAGTTTCATCTCAGCCAAATATCGTCCGATCCTGACAAACCATACATCAGTGGAAAGCTTATTTATTTTTAAACTTTTACCCTTATGACTGGTTTTGTGGTCCAGGGTCACATATAAACACATACATTAAAATTTTGATGACAAAAAGCCATTTCCATAATTGCCTAAGAAAAAATTATACCGTTGTAAAACTATAACAGGTTGACCTAAAAATTAAAATATAATTTAATAAATATTATTTTAGTATCACTGAGATTCTATTATAGTGAAGTGACATACAGCAAAGTATGGTGACCCATACTCAGAATTCGTGCTCTGCATTTAACCCATCTAAAGTGCACACACACAGCAGTGAACACACACACACACACACACACACACACACACACGCACACACACACACACACACACACACACACACACACACACACACACACACCCCCGGAGCAGTGGGCAGCCATTTATGCTGCGGAGCCTGGGGAGCAGTTGGGGGTTCGGTGCCTTGCTCACGGGCACCTCACTCGTGGTATTGCCAGCCCGAGACTCGAACCCACAACCTTAGGGTTAGGAGTTAAACGAGTTTAGTTATAGTCTTCCCCCAGTTTAGTTATAGTTTTTTTTTTTTTTTTTAGCTATAGTTTTCTTTCATAGTTTAAATTAATATTTTGAAGTAGTTTTTATGTTTATATTTTCATTTTAAATTAAAGTTGTTTTTCAAAATCTATACAGTTTTTTTATTAATTCATTATTTTTTATAGTACATCAAGTTAAACTAAATACAAATCAGATATGTTGCCTGAAATAAAGTTTTTTTTTTGTCTCAGTTAACATTCATTCAGTCATCCGTTCATTCATTCATTTTATTGTATTTTAGTATTTCCGTTTTAGTTAACTATAATAACCCTGTACTGCTAGCATCAAAGTATGCAGATACATGTTATAGAAGTCATGTTATTATTGACAAGATTTAAAAAAAATAACTATAATAACCCTGTACTGCTAGCATCAAAGTATGCAGGTACATGTTATAGAAGTCATGTTATTATTGACAAGATTTTAAAAAACAACAATCTGTTTTATATATTACGTAACACAATCTCTAATTTCTTCGGCCTAAAAAGGTTAAAGATGCACTACTGAAGAGATGCTAGTCTCTACCTGAAATCACATGAGATTTCTATATAAACATTAGGTCACATTTCGATGTGTATGATTGTCAGATAAATTACTGCCTGTGTTTGGACACTATGTTCCTGTGTCCTCAGCAGTGCCCTTGAAATCCACACCACCCTTTTTAGTGTACTGTGTTTTTTTGCAGCAGGAGGCTAGTGATTAAGTTTCTAGCCAGATTTCTGCTACAGGACCCGTAAAGCATGAATACAGGAGACAAAACAAACAAAAGTGAGCCTTTCAGAAAATGATAAACACGTAATTGTGTTGGGGTTTCGCCTCAGCCAAAAACAACGGTGGAGTTTTCCCTGACAGGAGGCACAGAGAAAAATGAGATCTGAACAAACATGCTTTGATGCTGTTAACGTCACAGCTCGCCCCGAGCAACAACACGGGAGGTTTTCACCAAATTATAAAGTAATAAACTGTCTGTCTGTCTGTCCGTCTATCTAACGATCCGTCCACTATGCTTGATGCCACACAGTTTAAATGCATTCTCGACATCAAAAAATAGATCGAAATGATCATAAAACAGCATTTGGAAACAATTTCACTTCAATAAGGTGGTGTTTTGAGTTTTCAGTCTTGAGAGGTCAAATTCACCCTTGAGAGCGTCTGGTCTCAAATGAACGGTTCTTTTTCAAATCTATCACTATTATTGCATTATGGTAATTGTTATTAAATTACTGCATTACATATAGGCAAGATTTTTATAGCCCAAAACAATGACTAAATAGCTATTTTGCTCTTGGTGAACATTATTTAACCCCTTTTGGCCTAAGTTAAGTCAGAAATGGAAGCAGGGGAGAAAGTTATCACACATTACATAAACATTACAAAGACAAACATTTTTTATATATTCTTTGGAATAACATACATTGAAAAATCATGCACAATAAAAAATGTATTCAATCAGTTTAATAATATAAATTTTGATGTTATGTTGATTTTAAAGATGAACATGCTGAAATTGCTACTATAAGCCTAGGAACTAGCAGCAAACTAAACCAGTGTGGACACAGTTGAGAAACACACTGCTGACTTTCTGAACTTTTCCACTATGTTTGATGTTGCACACTCTGAGCATCAAAAGATGTTCTCCTGCAATATACCTGAATCCTGTGATGATCTTAAAATGACAGCAAAGTCCTTCGGGGTAGAAAACTCCACAGGGAACCTGCTATTCTTTCTATAAATCCTTTTTTTTTTTTTAAATGTGAACTCTACAGTTCTTCCTGTCTGTACAAGTGCCCAACTGTGATTTTAATACTTTCAAAAAGTTTATTTATTTATTTTTTATTTATAAGCTATTATATTTATTCATTTTTAAATTCCTTTATATGTATTATTTTTATATTTTCAGTATTCATTTTAATTTTAGTTGTAGTAATTATGTGCTTTTGTAATTTTGATTTGCATTTAGTTAGTTTTTTTTAAACTAATTAACTAATTTTCTAATTGAAAATACCCTTCATCATTTATGTGATTCATATAATGTTTTTTGTAACTGTATTTTGTGAATGTGGCGAGACAAGAAACATTTACAGAAATATTTCCGGCATAAAAGGCATACGATTAAGAGTGAATGTGTGCATATTTAAAAATTAAAATATTATTTGCAAATAGTTAAAATGCATTACAATAAATTGAAGGTCTTTTACTATTTTTATTTATTTAATTTTAAATAATTGAATTTAGTTATTCCCTTAAATCTATTTTGCCCCCTCCCCCAATGTTTAAGATATGGTTACGCTCTTATTATGTCATCTGCCCAGTCTCAGTGTTAAGTTTCTATATTCAAACATTCCCAGTTAATGAACTCATGACTCCAGCTGTACGTCAAATCTAGTCCTTTCCACACTCTGTGATGGGAAAATCACTTTTATCATTATCTGGAGAAAATCAATCAAAATATCACTGCTTTCAAAATGACTCTAGCTCATCTGTAAGAGATGAACGTATGTTTTGAGCTTCACTCTTTCTCCTCTCTATCACTTCCATTAAAGTGATAGAGAAGCTCACATTACCAAAGGCCATGGAACGAAATTAGATTTCTGGAGGCATTCACACTTAAGAGAGTATTGATCTCTGAGCGACTGTCACTGTCACTGTGTCTGCAGGATCGCTCCTACGTGACAAACGTCAAAGAATCTTTGAGAAGCTTTTAGAGCAAAAGAGAAAAGGTGAGGTAAAGTTGTCACGATAGATATTTGCTAGCTTTACATGGCATAATGTGGCATTTTTTGTCCTCTGAAGTCCAGTTATAATGCTAGTTCAGACCATTTTCACCCTCTGTGACCCTTGGAATAATACCTTTAAGACTTTTTTGTAAATAGACTTATGATTGGCTAATCTCCACATACTAGTGTTAATCTAGTCAGGTTTTTTCTCCTGCACCCCCCCCCCCCCCCCCCCCGTTTATTCAGCAAGGATGCATTAATATAATCAAAACAGACAGTACATACTTTAATAATGTTATAAAAATTTATTTTTCAAATAACTTTCTGTTTTTCAAAATATCCTGATTTTAAAAAATGCATTTTTCCACAAAAATATTAAGCAGCACAACTGTTTTCAACACTAATAATAATAATAATAATAACAATAAATGTTCTTGAACTTCAAATCATCATATTAGAAAGATTTCTGAAGTATCATGTGACACTGAAGACTGCAGTAATGATGCTGAAAATTCAGCTTTGAATCACAGGAATAAATTATATTTAAATATATTCAAATAGAAAACAGTGATTTCACACTAAATTAACATTTCACAATATTACTATTTTTACTATATGTTTGATCAAATAAATGCATCCTTGGTGAACATAAGAAAAAAAAACTAGTGCTTGTAAAAAAAACTAGTGCTGTCAAATGACTAATCGTGATGAATCACATCCAAAATAAAAGTTTTTGTTTACATAATACATGTATGTGTGCTGTGTATATTTATTATGTATATATAAATACACACACACGTATACATTTCAGAAAAATATGTTATGTTTATATATTAAATATATTTATTTATGGTAAGTCTTTACTGTGCTTTTGTGTGAGAACATGGCTTGTGGTGTGTTTGTTTGGTGCCAGGTTTTCTCCTGTCTTTTGTCTCCAAGACCTGAAATTGGTGTGTCAGAGGAGGGAAAAATGCAAAATGTGCAGTGCTGGGGTGCCCCAAGGACCAGGGTTGGGAACCACTGGACTAGCTTACAACTTGGATAAGATTCCTAAGAGTTTCACACCTACAGCACATATTTCAGACATTGATGCACAAATGCGGATATGTTCTACATGTCTATATAAAGAATGAATAAACCAGTCTTATAAACTCCTTGATTTCGCTTAAGCAACTTTAAATATAATATGCATGCACAATAAACTATTGTAAAATTTATTTACATCACTAAACAAAAAAGAATTTGAATCCTAAAACAAAATTTATATTAATAACAGTCATAATAAGCATATTTCCAGTACGCGCCTCAGGCTTGAACAGTATCAACTCATGAGTGAGTCGACTCACTTAACAGAATCTTTGGTAATCCTCAGCAAACTTTAGAATCGGCTTAAAAGAATGATTCGTTCAAGAACCGAACATCACTAATTTCTTCCTGCATCTTGAGTCCTCGCCTCATTTCTCCACACGGACCATGACATTTATAATATAAATTATATGAATATAAATATAGACATAAATACAAGTAAATATCTTCAAAATATATACTATATGTGTGTATTTATATATATACATAATAAATATACACAGAACACACGCATATTATGCAAACAAACTTTTATTTTTTACGAATAATCGCCTTTGACAGCACTAAAAAAAAAAAACATAAAAAATCTTGCTTTCCCCAAACTTTTGAAGAGTATTATATAATTATAAATATATTTTATAATATATAATTTTATTTTATTTGCTAATATATTATAACTGAACTTTATACACAACATAACAGTAATAATACATCTTACATCTGCACAAAAATACAAAAAAATGTGAACTTCAACTAAGTTACAAACTAGTCAGATTGTGTCGTGAATATGATTCTTTCTGTAAGAACATACTGAAATGCACAAATAATTAAAAAACTAAAGCTTAAAGATTTCCCAACATTGTATTGCAATAGTGTCACTATAATTTTTTATTATAGTATGTTGATACATAAAATTAATAGATAAAAACTTCAAGTATTTGGTTTAAATTTGCATTTTCTTGTCATTATTAGCCATTTTAGTCAGAATACTTTTTTTCACCGTAAGACAAAAAAAAAAAAAAAAATCCAAATTACTCACAATAAACTTTTCTAAACCTAATAAATTAAAAGTAAACAATCCAACACAAAAAATCTCTTAACTCTTAACACCAATAAGACAAAAAAAAAAAAAAATCTCTTAACTCTGAAGACCCCTAAATAAAGTTCAACCTACAGCTGTTTAGTTACCATTCAAAAAAGTCATAATTTTTAAGGGTACCTCACTGCCTGCTGTCCTGCTCCGGCTGCATTACACACCAGCAGCAAGATCTTCCCCATCCCGTCGGCCTGGTTCAGAAACTCAGAGGACAGCGCTCCAGATGCAGCCAGTCTGTGACCCTCCGGCCCAGACGAGGTGTACGGAGAGGACGGAAGACTGTGGTGCAAACCTAGGATGAGAGAGGGAGAACCAAAGAGAGGTAGAGGTCACCTCTGAACACGCCTAATCTGCAGGCAGATTTATTGTCTGTGCCTCCATATAGCCGAATAATGTCAAATTTTATTGTATGACAAAACAAGGTGACATATGCATGGATAAAGAGAGGAAGAGAGTGACAGAGAGAGAGAGAGAGACAGATGGAGACATGCAAATAGAGCACAGCAGACAGCAGACTGAACACAGTGGGGTGTATGATCTGACGCCAGCCTTCACACACACACACACACACACACACACACACACACACACACACACACACACACACACACACACACACACACACACACACACACACTAAATGGACGTCAAGCTTTCAGATGTTTTCTTCCAAATAAAGTAAGACTGGGCAGCAGCCATTAATTAAGTACCCAGAACAAACTACCCCCAAAAAGGCCAAAGACTAGTATACAATTTATTTTCCAAAAGTCACCCAGTTGAATTTATCAGGGACAGAAGAGCCTCATATCTTCAAGGTGACAGCATTAAAAGTCTGTTATTTCTGCACCTTGAACATCAACACACACATGACTTTGAAATGGTTTAAAAGATGCTCCTTATTGGACAAACAAATACTCCCGCCTCAGACTCTATTGCTATTGGCTGAGCCAGTGTTGTTGTGTGTGGGCTGGTCTGGATGTGCATAGATGTGCTTTTTTTTAGGAGAATTTACTTCGGAGAAAGTTTTCTCGGCACATTAAATTGAGACAGTCGATTAACTACATTAATTTAGCACTTTAACACTTTACAGCTTTAATCATTTAAATTTAAAGCACTACTAAACCAAAATATCTACTAACAAAAAGTACCCCAAACTGCCTTGCATTTGTGTACCATATTGTTGGATATGTACCATGTCAGTACCATGATACACTATAAACTGCTGTTAAATAGTTTGGGCCAATTTTATTTTATTTTATATTGAATTAAATTAATACTTTCAGTGCATTAAACTGATCAAAAATGACTGTAAAGACATTTATAATACATTTTACAAATGTTACATAACTAATACTATTCTTTTGAGCTTTCTGTTCATTAAAGATCCTGTAAAAAGTATCAGTTTTTACAGCAATGCATCACAACTGTTTTCAATATTGATAATGTTTCTTGAGCAGAAAATCAGTATATTAGGAATGATTTTTTAAAGATCACGGGACTTTGAGGATTGGAGTAATGATGCTGAAAATTCAGCTTTGCCATCACAGAAATAAATGACATTTTTAAACATATTCAAATAGAAAACAGTTACTTTAAACTGTAATAATATTCCACAATTTTACTGATTTCAATGCATTTTGATCAAATAAATGCATCCTTAGTGAGTGCAAGAAAACTTTTTATTTTTATTATTATTATTATTATTATTATTGTTATTTTTTACATTTAATAATCATACTCTAGCAGCAAACTTTAAACAGTAGTGTATATTCATGTCAATTACTTAAAAAATAGCAAACAGATACATTAGTAAAGCACACATTGCATCATGCACTTTGAAACCTGGTCCGTTCGTTAGTATATAATGAGAAAAATAAGTAATTCTCTCTGGATCTTAATGTCATAGTCGGTCTAGCTACTATCTGACAAAGCTCCTGTCAATCATTCACTCTCATTTGCATAAATACTGGCCTATGACTTCACGATTAATGGCAAATCAACTTGACGATGACGATTAGCAAAGACCGTTACACATTCTCGAAGGTCATATGTGCCATCAGGGACAGATGGACTACTGGCTGGCTTTTTAATCAAGAAGGGACACTTTTATGGCTGAACATCAGGACAGCTGTGCTTCCCAGCATTCCGTCTCAAGGTCTTTTCATATCTGGTTTTCAAAATGAAGAATGGAAAGGTGTGACCTGAGCTGATTTAAGTGGCTATACTCATGCAGTTTCTCTTCTTTCCTGTCACTTGATGAACCCCACTGAATCCATTTGAGGTTATCACTCAAAAGTAACACTGTCAGATTGTTAATTAAACACCTCTCCTCTCCACAGATCTCTACTGTGGAGACTGTAATTCAACACTCATGTATGCAATCCAATGGAAGAAGACACACTTGGTGCTTATGAGAGCATGTCGGAGTGCAAACTAAATAATTGATGATGAACTGACCATAATTGATGATTAATTATAATAGTCAATTAATCATTAAATAAACCGATTATCAAAATAATAGTTTGTTGCAGCCCTAAATGCATATATAATACGCCCTGTTAAAGTATTGCTTCATTTAAAGAGTGTGTTATCAGAGCTGTAGTGCTGACTGTATTGTGAACTTCAGAGTTGTTGTGCTTCATTCAGAATTAAAGGGATAGTTTACCCAAAAATGAATTTTGTAAATTTTGTCATGTTGGTAACCATTGTTTGGCAAGAATGTTTGCAACCAAACAGTTGACGGTAGCTATTAACTTTCATGTAATGGAAAAAAAATTCTATGGAAGTCAAAGGCTACTTTGATTGCATCAGCTGTTTGGTTACTAACGTTCTTCAACATTTCTTCTCTTGTGAAGGAAGAAACTCATATAGGTTTGGAACAACTTGAGGGTGAGTAAATGGTGACAGATTTTTAATTTTTGGGTGAACTATCCCTTTAAGGAACTTCAGAATAAAGGAGGCAAAATGCATCATTCAAATTTGATGCTCTAATTTTGCCCAAATTTTGTATTTTGTAGTTATATTGAAAAATGTGTTTTATGACACTATAGTAAAATGTACATTTTTTATGTCTGTGTTGATTGCTTTGAGTTAAGAAAATTACGTTTCATTAGAAATATTTAAAAATTAAAAAAAAAAAATAGAAATAATATTTAGTTAAAAAATGTATCATTAGTCATAATTTAAATAGCTACACCATGTTGCAGCATGTTTGCATGACTGTAGAATTTTGCTACATATATTTGTAACTCTGTAAGATTACTCCTTCTATCATGTGATGCCAAGTTTCTACAGCAATATTAGTCAGCACAACTGTTTTCAACATTGATAATAATGTTTCTTGAGCAGCAAATCAGCACATTACAATGACATTTCATGAACAGAAAGTGTGCCTGTTGTAATTTCGGCCCAACCCTGGTGAACACAGACTTGGCCACACTTTAAAAATCATGGCCTATGTTCAGGCAATCCCTGAGGAATTTACTGCATAGAGTACTTTAATCCATTCTAAATCCATACCCCCAATTTCAGTCAGAAACACAAGTCTTAAGCCCTATTCAGATGGGACTAGTTTTCTAAACTACGTTTGAGTTTCGATTCTTATCACCTGACGTCTGCGATTTCCATGTACCAATTCAGTAGCCAGTCTTAACAGTTTACGTCATCTGACTCTTGATTTCGCGCTGTAAGAGCATCTACGTTAATTCACGCTGGCCAAAACAGAAAGAAATGAATTGTGAAAAAAAAATACATAGCAATCATGAATTGTGAAAAAAATATTGTTGGCAATCACAGACATTTGCATTCAGACGGGATTCGTTTTCTCAGATGATCATGGAGTTCGCTGAAAAACAGTAGGTAATTTGCTCTGGAATTATTACAGAGTTCTAAAAGTTGGCTATAATAATCGCCAAGTACGTCTGTGAAACACAAATTTCTCTAACGACCCCTTGTAAAACTAGTCCCGTCTGAATATGGCTTTATATTTGGATAGGGATGGTATTAAAACCTTTCTAAAAGTTGGCTATAATCCTGAAAAACATCCTCTACAGTTGGTTACATTTACCTGAGATTCGTGCAGATCCACCCCTGATGTAAAGGGGCGGAGCTTGGAAGGCATAGATGATGTCACTCTCTGCTATGCTGGTCAAGTCATCGTCATCAAAGAACGAGCGCTGGAAACCAGTTGTGTAGACCTCTGCCAATATGACCTAGAAGTGCAGATAATTATAAACTGAATAAAATGATTCAATTATTGCAGTTATTATTATTATTATTATTATTATTATTAAAGATAAAATTGCATTTTTATATTTGAAACACATCTAACGTTTGATTTATCAAGCTTATCAATCAATTCACGTTTATTACCGGTGATACCAATAATATCTGTTACATTTTAGGCATTAAAATAATAACTTACTATAAAATAATCCTCTGATTCTTCCATATATCATGCAAATACCATAGCAAATGATTATGATAATCTTTCAGTATCATGGCATATATCAAAGTCCCACAGTATCACCATCTGACACGATCACTGTAGCAATGCAGGAGATTTGGTCAGGTGATATATTGTGTGCAGACATGAGGTCTGTCTGTGTGATGCTGTGTGCACCTGTCACCTGATCGGGAGAGATCTTGCCCTCATCTGCCACCATCCGGCGCAGACATGCCAAAGAGCCAAAGAGAGGCACAGCGAGCCCCACTCTCAGATACCGCTGCCCTTTACTGCTAAACACCAAAGTCACACACACTGGTCTGCAGAGAGAGAAGAAAACCCATCCTTTATGATCTAAAAGCAGATTTTACATTTAAAATGTTACTGATAGCAATAAAGGGCATCTTGAAATCTCTTTAAAGGGCTACAAAAGCTAGTGGGTGTGGCTTAAGCAGGTGGGTGTGTCTAAAGAATGAATCTGATTGGTCACTAACTAACTTACGTATCTGTATACTGACCGAACAAAAAACACAAACAACCAAAAAAAAGTCTTGAATTAATTTTTCTTATACTCTTATACTGCTTTCTAACTGCTTTCTATTTCTCTGTTAAAATGTAGTTTGTTGCTGTGATGACAGTTGTATTTTCAGCATCATTACTCCAATCTTCAGTGTCACATGATCCTTCAGAAATCATTTGAATATGCTGATTTCTTATTATGAATCTTGAAAACATTTTCTTCTTTCATGATTTAAAAAGAACCATATTTACTTGAAACTGAAATCTTTTGTAACAATATAAATGTTTATCTTTCCTGTCACTTTTGATTAATTAAAGCCTTTTTGCTGAATAAAAGTAGCAATTTCTTTTATATAAAAAATATAACTGACCCCAAACTTTTGAACTCTTTATAGCTCTTATAGTCTCAGTGATGTCATCTCCTCCAAAGTGACACCATCTACTGTTGTATCATTATTTACACTGTCATCTAGTTTTCCTCCACTATTATAACCCTGCTGATATATGACCTAAAGCCTGAAAACGCCCTTCTCAGACATAAACTACTGTGAATAAGGGTGGCGTTGGGGTAAACGCTGAATGAATTGCCGGAAGAAATAAGGCAATCGGTCATGTAAAAAGTGCCACACCTCAAACAGTTTACTTTCCTTTTAACTGGTCATGTGTTCTGACCTAAAGGAATAGTTCAACTAAAAATGAAGATAGTACCATCATAAAAACCTGTATGACTCCCTTTATTTCTTGGAACACACAAAAAGAAAAATATATCAGAATGTCCAAGCTGAAGCTAGTGAAAGTGAATAGATTTTCAGTGCATAGACTTCAGTTTCAGTCTGTTCCTCACAGCGCATAAGTCTTATTAACTACTTTTTTTTAATGATGATTTACAGTGCTTTTTTGGAGCTTGACAGACCCTGGTTTGCATCTACTAAGGAGAACAACAGTTCATATATTTTGCAGTAATAAGTCATTTCAAAAAGTAAATTATGAGAATAATTCAATTTTGGGTTAACTATTCCGATTTTGGGTAAATGTTTAGGTTAATATTGCTATATACAGTTGTGTACAACTGTAAGATGTGCTTTAGGTGCCCTTTATTATTTAAGCCTACTGTATTCATTAGGATATACAAGTTTCAAACTTCCTTCAAACCAGTATAAAATTTCATACCGGGTTCATCTCTCATAACCAGTATAACCAGTATTACCATATATCAATGCAAAGCTGGTTTGTACATGTATATACAGAAACATTATACATTATATCATGTGTGGGACAATAGTTGTGCAATTGAGAACATGAGGGTGTTCATTTCCTCCAAAAAAAGGATTTCCCCGGCAATCCATCTGCTGCTGTTGGTTTGAATGCTTCATTGTTTTTGAGTACAGAGAGAGGCAAAAATGTTAGAATACAACCACAGCAAGGAAAACAATTACATTTTTGCATGAATCAACAACTTCAAAAAGGCTTCAGTTTGGTACAACTGTACTCACCTCGTCTGTCTTAGAGGAATAGGGAGGGAAATGCACAGAAAAGGATCAAACGTGTTGCTCTGCTTAAGACAATGTGGGCATGTCAGGGATGACCTGGAAAAAAAGAGTGGGAAAAAAGATGGTTAAACAGCAACAAAAAGAGTAGCAGAAAAGCAAATATATACAAATATTATATATTAAACACACAAACAATCAAGCTACAGTATTAGCCATTGTATTGCATGAATGAGCCTCTAGGGAAGTTCAGTGGAAGAGGAAGTGATGTCACAGGGAAGAGGAAGCACAGAACATCTCTTGGGAAGAATAATTGTTGTAGCTACGGAAACTGATGCTCACAAAAATCACAATTGCAGTTTTTTGCATCATCCTTGCCACTCATTTACAGAATGATTTCAAACTCACTACATAGACTTATTTAGAATGGCTTTGATGAGGAAGCATCTATCTATCTATCTATCTATCCATCTATCCGTCTGTCTGTCTATTCTTCTTAGAATATCTCCAACACTCATAAATACTAATGCCTTGTTAATTTAAACAATACTTCTCCCTGCTAGCACTTGCCAGGTCAGTGTTGTGGAGAAACAAATAAAGAGGTGACTAGAGATATTTTTAGAGTATTAAGGAAAGCCCTGTTCATTTCCGGCAGCTGTCAGAGTGTTATGTAGAGACTTCAGCATTTTAACTGAGCTCTTCGGCTGCAGTTCGCCCACATATGTCTTACTGCAGAAGACAAACAATGCAGCAACAGCACTCCACTTACACAGAATAAGAGAACCTGATCCAAGTCTGTGTGGATAGTAAATCTGCAGGTATAAGAACCCAAATGATCTCAGTCACTATAATTTAAAATCTTGTGTTGTTATCATCAAAAAGAAACAATGAGGAGATAAGTTTTTATAATAAACACACTTAAAATTCTTACAAGGGGTGCACATACACAGACTTTTTAAATGACTTCTCACTGTTTAAAAGGTGTATAAAAGCAATCCGATAATCACAATCCTTAACTGTAGTTTGTGTTTGGTTGACTAAAAAGAATCATTCTTTTGGAAACTGGTTGGAGTACATTATTTAAGCTGTATAATTAAGGAGAACCAATTCATGAGGATAATTTGTTCTGTATGTTTTTAATTCACTAAAAATATCCAGCTGACAAGAGGCATTTAATTGGGAGTTGGACTATACAGGCCGGTCTGTTGCTGCATACTAGCATGTGACTCTTACTGCTTTTTAATTTCTATGTCAGAAATAGTGAGAGTAGTATGTTTGTATGAAGTTCCATATTGAGGATGTATGTTTGATACATTAAAGATTCAGCTCATAACAGTCATCTGTACTTCCATTCAGTACAGTGTACTGTTCGCATCAGAACCAAGTGTCATTGTTTTTTTCTGTATTTTTTTTAATGGGGCTGAATAAGAAC
The DNA here is from genome assembly GCF_018340385.1 of Cyprinus carpio. Lineage (NCBI taxonomy): Eukaryota > Metazoa > Chordata > Actinopteri > Cypriniformes > Cyprinidae > Cyprinus > Cyprinus carpio. The sequence goes on along the minus strand of NC_056599.1, from coordinate 29,046,138 downwards.
CCTGCCACTGTATTTGCCAAATCTAAGTGGAAATTTAACATACCAGTTCACAACACACTTTTCCTTGAACCGCAGGGATGTCTCAAAATAACTGAGTGCTTCATTATAGATGAAGAATATGCAAATGTTTAATTAACACAAAGTGGCCTACGATAATAAACTTCCCAGACAAGAGGTCATCAAATGGATTATTTCTCGAGACAGTCAACATAAACAAAGAGAATTTCCCAAGTGCACCATTATCACACTGAGAAAATGGGAACAATTTATAACGTTTGAATCACTTTGACTCTACAAACTTTACTAACATCAATATACAGCTGCATCTCAATAAATTAGAATGTCGTGGAAAAAGTTCATTTCAGTAATTCAACTCAAATTGTGAAACTTGTGTATTAAATAAATTCAATGCACACAGACTGAAGTAGTTTGAGTCTTTGGTTCTTTTAACTGTGATGATTTTGGCCCACATTTAACAAAAACCCACCAATTCACTATCTCAACAAATTACAATATGGAGACATGCCAATCAGCTAATCAACTCAAAACACATGCAAAGGTTTCCTGAGCCTTCAAAATGGTCTCTCAGTTTGCTTCACTAGGCTACACAATCATGGGGAAGACTGCTGGTCTGACAGTTGTCCAGAAGACAATCACTGACACACTCCACAAGGAGGGTAAGCCACAAACATTCATTGCCAAAGAAGCTGGCTGTTCACAGAGTGCTGTATCCAAGCATGTTAACAGAAAGTTGAGTGGAAGGAAAAAGTGTGGAAGAAAAAGATGCACAACCAACTGAGAGATCCACAGCCTTATGAGGATTGTCAAGCAAAATCGATTCAAGAATTTGAGTGAACTTCACAAGGAATGGACTGAGGCTGGGGTCAAGGCATCAAGAGCCAACAAACATAGACATGTCAAGGAATTTGGCGACAGTTGTCGTATTCCTCTTGTAAAGCCACTCCTAAACCACAGACAACGTCTGAGGCATCTTACCTGGGCTAAGGAGAAGAACTGGACTGTTGCCCAGTGGTCCAAAGTCCTCTTTTCAGATGAGAGCAAGTTTTGTATTTCATATGGAAACCAAGGTCCTAGAATCTGGAGGAAGGGTGGAGAAGCTCATAGCCCAAGTTGCTTGAAGTCCAGTGTTAAGTTTCCACAGTCTGTGTGTCATGGTTCACTCGGGCAGGAAGGGACGAGGAAACACTGGAGAACACTTCGATGGAGTTTATTCAAGAAAGAAGGGCTTAACTAGGGACCGGGTATGCGCTTACGTGGTGCTGGCACCAGCTGGTGCTCTTGAGGAGCAGGCACAGCAAAGCACTTTCGAGGAGCTGGTACTGGAGTGAGTTTAGGAGCTGGAGCCGACACTGGAGCGAGCTCTGGGGATGGATTACCATTTGGCGGGCTTGCCATATTAATGTTCGGTTGGCTTGCCATATTAATGTTCAATGGGCTTGCCATATTAACTGCTTGGGTGAGCCGCGAAAGGCGGTGGGCTTGACCTTGTCATGGCCGGCTGATTGGGCTCAGGAACTGCCGGCTGAGGGGTTCCGAATCAGGACCGGAGGCTCTCCAGACACCGGATGACTGCCTCCTTCCAGTCAAGGTTGGTTGTGTCTGGGAGCTCCGCAGGACGATGGTATGTTATCCCGATCCGGAACAGTGTCACAAGCGTTTCCCCCTGGAGGGAGCTGTTGAGGGTGAGCAGCACGAATGCCTTCGCATAACTGACTGGATCGGGGCTCGCCTGAGCCACGGCGATAAACCGGGCTCCTTCCTCCAGTAGGGGACGTGGAGGAACACACGGAAAAACTAAACCAAAACACTTAAAAAAACGGAAAATAAACACGGGGAAAGGGAATTCAGCTTACTGTTCAGTCTGTTGTTCTGTCACAGTTCACTCAGGCAGGAAGGGACGAGGAGAATACGTCGATGGAGTTTATTCAAGAAACAAGGAGCCAACGAACACAGGTACATCAGGGATGACATTTGAAAGAAGAACAACAAACATCAATTGAAAACACAACTTAAACAAATAACCTAATTAAACGATGAAGATCAATTATTAAAATACATCTCAACACACATGGGATCAAATTAAATAATAACTCAAACAATCAGGGAGCAGGAACACACACAAAACACGGGACAGAGTCTGACACTGTGATGATTTGGGGTGCAATGTCATCTGCTGGTGTTGGTCCATTGTGTTTTTTGAAAACCAAAGTCGCTGCACCAGTTTACCAATAAATTTTGGAACACTTCATGCTTCCTTCTGCTGAGTGCTGACCAGCTTTTTGAAGATGATGATTTCATTTTCCAGCAGGATTTGTTACCTGCCCACACTGCCAAAGCACCAAAAGTTAGTTAAATGACCATGATGTTGGTGTGCTTGACTGGCCAGCAAACTCACCAGACCTGAACCCCACAGAGAATCTATGGGGTATTGTCAAGAGGAAAATGAGAAACAAGAGACCAAACAATGCAGATGAGCTGAAGGCTGTCAAAGAAACCTGGGCTTCCATACCACCTCAACAGTGCCACAAACTGATCACCTCCATGCCACGCCGAATTGAGGCAGTAATTAAAGCAAAAGGAGCCCCTACCAAGTATTGAGTACATGTACAGTAAATGAACATACTTTCCAGAGGCCAACAATTACTAAAAATGATTTTTTTTTTTTATTGGTCTTATGAAGTAATCTAATGGGCTCTGACATGTACTTAAGTAAAAAGTACCCATTACTACTACCTGTTTTAGTGTCATGCTTGTAACTGGACCTCATGTCATATTGACACATTAATACAAAATAACTAACATTTAAAATTGTGTTTGCTAATGAATGCACTAAGGCTGAACAGCCACCATGTAGAACAGGGCAGGACTGGGACAAAATTTCAGTCCAGGAAATCTCACACTAATCTAGGCAATCCCATACAAATTCTGAAACCAGGGACAACCCTATTTTTTTGTATGGCCATCACATTTGGGAAAAAAAGGTTTAAAACCTTAGGCTGGGGCCATGCGAAATAATTCAAGGTTCTCTCTTGAACTGCACCTTCACTTCCATTTTCCTTTTCATTCTCCTCATTTTCCATAATATCTCTATTTCTGTGTTTAAATTTTTTTCCCCACTCATTTTTTCTTTTTCTGTCACTTTTTCCATCAGCCATCTACTGGTATGAACAGAAATGTCTTCTCCTTGTTGCAAAATAACCACCTCATTGTGTTCGGTTTGCAATAACATAAGTTCAATTTAAAGTATCACATTATAACCATGTGTTGTTGTTTTATCTTAAATTGACTTAAATACTAGATTTTACAAAACGTCCCAGGTTACGTATGTTACCATGGTTCCCTCAAAAAAACCAAACGCAACCCCCTAAGCACGAATGGGAACGCCCTTCAGCATGACCGGCTCTGAATAACATGTGTAATCAGTCCCATGAATGGGCGAGATGTCATAGGCGGGTGATGTAGCGACCAGGAAGCTATAAAAGCACGTGAGGTGTAGCGAGCATCAGCTACTAGGAATGAAGCAAGCTCTGGCAGGGATGCCAGAAGTATGGCCTTGAGACGCAGCGTCTCGTTCGCTTCGGGGAACCATGGTTACATACGTAACCTGGGACGTTCCCCTTCAGGAACTCGAGCTGCGTCCGAAAACGCTATGGGAACGAGAATGCCCACGCCGCCAGACTTGCAAATGCCTGCCTAGTGTGTATATGAGGAGCACAGCTAAGGCAAGAGAACAGAAGAGCCTGGAGTGGCTCGCAGATCTAGACCATAAAATCTGACAAATGTGAGTGGCCGGAGGCCTTAGCCTCAGCGCACCGCAGAGGAAACATGTAACCAGAGGGAGTCTGCCCTCTGAATGGCCACCAAGAGGGGCGCGTTAGGCCGCAATGGCCGCCACGTAGACCTTCAGGGTGGAGTGGGTCAGCCCTCCAGAGAGAAGGGCCTGCAGGAACTCCAGAACTGTACCAACTGGGCAATTAACTGGGTCGAGCTGGCAGTCTTCGCACTAGGAGGTGAAAGGTTTCCACCTCAAGGAGTACAGTTTCCTCGTGGAGGGAGTTCTGGATTGGAGGATGGTCTCAGCAACCTCGTTTGAGAGACCAGAAGCTACGAGATGTGCCCCCTCAGGGGCCACACCCATAACTTCCATAGCCCCGGGCGGGGGTGGAATATCATGCCCTCCGCCTGTGAGAGGAGATCCCTCCTGACGGGAATCTCCCATGGAGCGCCGTCAATGAGAGAAATCAGATCCAAGAAACATACTCGGCCCTGCCTGAACGGGGCTACTATTAGAAGACGGACCCCGTCCCAGCATACTCTCAGCAGAACTCCTGGGAGCAGAGCGATTGGGGGAAAAATGTACAGACGAAGCCTCGGCCAAGTCTGCACCATGGCATCCAGCCCCAGTGGAGCCGGATGAGTCAGAAAGAACCAAAGGTGCAAACAGATCCACCTGACCAAATATTCTCCATATCTGCTTCACCACCTCGGGGTGAAGCCTCCATTCCCCAGGCCTCGGCCCCTGCCTCAACAGGATGTCTGCTCCCATATTCAGATGCCCAGGAATGTGAACTGCTCTCAGCAAGAGGAGTTTGCCCTGGGACCACACAAGGATCTGGTACGCTAGTTTGTACAAACGGCGTGAGCACAGACCCCTTGGTGGTTGATATAAGAGACCACCGTTGTGTTGTCGGTGCGCACCAACACATGGTAACCTCTTAGGTCTGGGAGAAATTGTTTTAATGCTTGAAGCATGGCCAGCATCTCCAGGCAGTTTATATGCCTCCACAAACTGCGGGCAGGGTGGCCACTCATGACCGCACCCCAGCCGGTGAGGGACGCATCCGTCGCTAGCGTCACGCAGCGACAAGGAGCTCCAAGCACCGGGCCCTGAGACAAGAACCAAGATCTCCTCCACATGTCTAAGGCACGTAGGACCCCTGCGTGACCTTGAGCATGCAAAGCGGGTTTCCCCTCAGGCAGAACCCCTTGGTCTTGAGCCACCACTGTAGGGGTCTCATGTACAGCAGGCCAAGAGTTATCACGTTGGACGCAGCTGCCATCAGACCCAGCAGTCTAGAACTGCTTGACAGTGAATGACGGCCTTCTCTTACTCTCGCGACGGCGGTGAAGATCGACTCGATCCAAACAGGAGACATCTGTGCCTGCACCGTGGTCGAATCCCACACCATGCCCAGATAAGTGGTTCTCTGTACTGGAGAAAGCACACCTTTCTTGGCATTAAGTCTTAACCCCAGGTCTTTCGTGTGAGCGAGAACGACATCTTGATGCCGAACCGCCATCCAGTCTGATTGAGCTAATATCAACCAATCATCGCACCATGTGCTTGAGTCGTGAAAGTGTGGGGTGAGAATGCAAGGCCAAAGGACGAACTGGTATTAGTAGGCTTTTGCCCCCAAAAGCCAACTTCAGGAACTTCCTATGATGGGGAAGGATGGAGTATGCATCTTTCTAGATCGATTGTGACACCAGTCCTCAGACTTGATCTGAGATACCGCCTGTTTGAGTGCGAGCGTGCTGAACTTCAGTCCCCTGACTGAGCGGTTCAAAGACGCAGATCTAAAATAGGACGCAACCCTTCATCCTTCCTCGGAACGGTGAAGTACTGGCTGTAGGACCCGGACACCACTACGCGAGGAGGGATCACCTCGATGGCCTCCGTCCTCTGAGAGTGTCTACTTCTGTTCCATTACCAGAGCCTGCTCGGGGCCCACCAGGGTGAAAAAAGCCCCGCTGAATTGAGGCAGAGGAGAACCGAACTGGATTCTGTGACCTCTCACTACAGTGTGCAGGACCCACTGAGACATGTTTGGCAGTAGTTTTCACGCTGCCAAATAGTCTACTAAGGGAACCAGTCTCTCGAGACTGACCTCTGGTGTAATCACAGCTGCTGGCTCAGTGCCCTGATGCAGTGAACCAGCAGGGGGCAGCTGAACTAGCTGCTCAAGAGACCTCCGTGGAGGTCACAAGCCTCTAAGCACCGCTACGTTTCCGGGCAGTAACTGAAAGAAGTGCTCCCCGGAGACCACTGCGCCCTGGAACACCGGCAGGGTTGGCAGATCGATCTCCTGAGGGCACTGAGGAGAGACGGGCACCGTGTAATGCGGTGTACACCGCTCCTCCCCAGAGGGGCCTGCCCTCCGAGGTCCTGAGCCACAGCATCAGGACTCTCATAGCTGAAGTCTCCTATTAAAAATGACGGTCCTCAGACCCACGTCGTCTGCCAGGAAGACTCGACCAGAGCCTGCTCGGGGCAGGACCCAATGAAGCACACTTGGTAGGATGCAGGATAGACACCATGTAATGCGGAGTACACCGCTCTTCACCAGAGGGAGCAGATCCTCAAAAAGTCCTAGGCCTTAGGCATCAGGACGTTACGATGAAGGCTATCCAGCAAAAATGACGGTCCGCAGAACCACTTTCCAATTGAAGCCTTCGGCCTGGGAGCGCCACTATGACTCTAGACTCTGCGGAGTACGAGAAGTGACACCCCTAGAATGAGGAGCTTGAACACGATAGGTTGGGACTGCTCCGCCCAGCAGCCCCTGCTGACCGCCTCAACCTCCTCGGAGGAAGAGAGATAAACATGTGTTCTTACTCAAATTTTTTTATCCCAAGAGCTCCTGTATATCTAACTTCTCAAAGTGAGATAAATGTCATTATATTCCTTAAAAGTAAATGCAATCAAACAATCAGACGAGTAAACACGGTCTGGTCTGATACAATTCATATCGAAAACCGAAAGTGATATATCTAACTTCTCATAGTCAGATAAATACTGAAATTAATTCCTCAGAATTAAATGCAGCTAAACACCCAGATGAGTATACATGTTCTGGTGTGGTAAGATTCATTTCAAGAATCAAAAATGATATATGTAACTTCTCATAGTCAGACAAATGCCTCATTTAATTCCTCATTATTAAATGGAGCCAAACAACCAAATGAGTAAACATGGTCTGGTGTGGTCCCGAGAGCCGACCGCGCGAGCTACGCTCCTCAATAATGCTGCTCGTTATAATATTAGGCATAATATGCTTGTGTAACTGATGTTTGTGCAACTGATGTTTATGCAACTGCGAGCTCATCGCGCCCTCCGTGTCAATCTCCTCAGAGAAAGACAGGGGGAGTGTCGCGCCCTCTCTTTGCGGGGGGAAGGACCGCAACATGGGCTTCCCAAACCCGCAAAACCCGCGAGCACAGCCACTCCTCCGCCTCGGCGAAAGCAGGACCGGCACCGCGAGAAAGGCTAGTGAAGGCTCCCTCCTCAAAGAGAGCCTTCTGAGAGTGAAACAAAGCAGTAACAGATGGTCGCATCGCGGGCAGTCATCTCTCTCGAGAGCTGATTCTGCGTGCTTCGCTCTCAAGCAGACACAACACACTGCGTGTGTCCCTACCCCAATATATTTTTCTCTCGTGGACAGCCTGAACGCTGCCTGCTTTAGCCCAAAAAACTTCACTTGACTGAAGTTTGATATAATGGAGCTTATCAGTGGACAAACAACACTAAATAAGACTCACAAACAAATAGCGACTGACACACACACACAGAGCTTCGCTGAATGACAAAAAGCTGATGCTCGCTACACCTCACGTGCTTTTATAGCTTCCTGGTTGCTACGTCACCCGCCTATGACGTCTCGCCCATTCATGGGACTGATTACACATGTTATTCAGAGCCGGTCACGCTGAAGGGCGTTCCCATAGCGTTTTCGGATGCAACTCGAGTTCCTGAAGGGGAACTATATTTTCTAAATTGCATAAATGTCAAAATTAGTACAAGAATAATTACGTCATGACAATATCTTTACAGAAAAATCCTAAAACTGAATGTGTTATTGTATTATCATGAGTCATATTTTTCTCTTACCAAAATCAATCATGGTTTATTACAGCAAAATATAGTAACCATGTTTTTTGGCGGATTGATTACAGTCTGTTTTGATTTACAACCATAGTTTTACTACTAATTTCATGGATAGACTATGGTTAGTGTAGCAAAACCATGGTTAATTTGTGGTTATGATGGTTTAACTATACCCATGGTTTTTGGTATTAATTTTCGTAAGGGTTGTATTGTTATCAGCCCTAGCTCCCTCTAAACGTATTACAAAATTATTTTATAACATCTGTTTGCTAAATTACTACTGTAACTTTACAGTAGGTAATAATGATGTCATTTAGAATACAGTATTTTGAGTGATAATAGTAATTTAGTTTAGTTTACAGTATTATTAATCCTCTGGCTGCTACTGCTAAGAATACTGCTATCTTCAACTGTTGCACTGTACTGGTGGATTCTGAGTGGTCTCTTAGTTGATTGGCTCATTACAGTGTTTTTGTTTAAATGGCCACTGAGCAAAACTAAGATGAAGTGGCAGATATTTATTGAAAGTACAGCAAAAACATGAGTTACTTCCTTCAGGAGCAGATGGCTAGTATGCTGTAATTTTCGAAGCTTCTTATTACACTTCTCACGAACGAGAGGTTCAGCCTGCGTCACACATTTAATCAGTGTTTCATGTCAACGTTGCGTGTTCAGGCTTGCTGATGTCTGGACTGCAGGCCAGGTGTTTGCGCAGAACTTTTTTGTCAGCAGTTGGGTGATAAACAGTAATTTTCGACTGTTGTCAGTGACTCATCATAAAATTTACGTAAAATGAACAAATTAACCAGCTAGCAGCAGATGGAGGGTGGGAAAAACAGAGATGTGGATGCCAAAAGAGAAGGATAAAGTAATGTAATGATATCTCAGAACGACAATGAGAACACAGGTAACAGCTTAAGCGAGGCAAGATGAGTGACAAACTGTCAGTCCGCATGTCAGTCCAGAACTGCAGTGAAAGCAGTGGGCAAAACTGCATCTGCTAAAACTGCTCACAAATGTTTTACTTACTGGAGCGAGAAGAAGATTTAGAGGGAATATGCGTGTTAGGATGAGGTGGTAGATCTTTTTAATGTTAAAATACTTTCTCTTATCACAGTTGAAAGGGATAGTTCACATCATTAACTTGCCCTCAAGTTGTTTCTTCCTTCTCTCAAACACAATAGAAGATATTTTGAAGAAACAGTTGATGGTAGCTATTAACTTCCATAGTAAGAAAAAAAAAAACAATTCTATGGGAGTCAATGGCTACTATTAACTGTTTGGTTACCATCAAAAACTACATATTCTTGACTGTGTAAATTAAATATATATTTTTATTAAAGTTACAAAAGTGTTTTAGACAAGAGCAGTGAAAGATTTTCTCTCTTTTGTTATTTGATTAACATGAATGACTGCTGTTACTTTAAGGGTTTGGTTAAAATTTCTCAATGGTAGTGTAAAAATCAGCTCTTTTCAGACCAAGCCATTTTCTAGTATTTTCCTTAAAATTTAAATGAGCTCTGCTGACCCCGCCCCTCTCTTCCGAGCCGCTCTCAGAGAGACTGTTTACTTTAACCGCATTCATCGTGAAACTTGCTAATTAGCACATTATTAGGAAAAGCGATTTGCAAGGATTCATTAAAAAAACCTTATACTCATTTCTTCTGTAGGTGAAGCTGGACCACGAATGATTCGCATGAACATAAATGCATTTAGGTAGATCGGAGGAGCATTCTCTTCAAAAACAAACGTAAACCACTGCGTCTTCAGCGGCTCCGATGTCGGGAGTAAATGACGACTCTATTTTCATTATTACATCCAACAACAGAACACCTTGATTGCTTAGGAGTCATTCTTGTCTATATCTGCTCTGGCGGTGAAACAATGGTGGACAGATGACAGCTCACTCAGGGCGGGTCTAAGGTAAGACGCCAGTCCAGTATGTGCTGAAACGCTACTGTCAATCAAACTATCGTGAGAGGCCCCTCTCTGTGACACCACAAAAACACACACATCAGATATGCTCGATTTGAGAAAGGGGTAAAGATTTAAGTAGATTAAAAAAAAGAAAAAAAACACTGGGTAATATTATCATAATATGATGATTGTACACAAAACACAAACAAAACACACATCACATTAAAAAAAACTTGAAAAAGCACATATAACCCAATGACCCATTAAAAAAAGAATAAAAAAAAAAATCTATATATATATATGATTAGTTACATGTTGAGTCAAAAATTCTGCTTCAATATATGAGCCTACAGTACATGGTGGTGTCCTAAAAAGTGCTGTTTTTTAGTTAAAGTTTGTTATTACATAAAGAAATATGCCCTGAGTTGTCTTTACATTCAGTCTGAAGGTGAGGTTTGTTTTAGTAGAAATCGACGGGAGGTATTTTTCTTAGAACTTTAAATGGACCAATAAATCAAAGACTTTGCTTCTTTGATGGAGACTTCAAATGGTGATGGTTTGTTTGGATCTTCTGACTGAGAACAGCTTGCTGCAGTTGGACATATGCTGCCTCCCAAATCGGTTGGCTTTATCAATATTCGTTAACACAGATGATTAACTGGACTGGGTGAAAAGAGGGGACCGTATCCCAGGAGTTAACATAAACTGATTCATCTCATGTCATAGCAAGTGGAATGTCAGTTTTGAAAAGTTGGTGCTGGGAAAAGCCCCCCCAACACCCCCCTTTGCATGTTGTGAGTCATTATTCTCTAACCAGTTTCACTATTGATGCTGAAAAGATGATTTTTAGTGATAATCAAAGTTGGTTTATGCTAATCTAGATGATGGACCAGCACAACCATAATGTAAAAGTCATATAAAAATGTCATATATTCACTATATTTCACAATATTACTGTTTGACTATATTTTGATCAAATAAATGTAGTCTTGGTCAGCATAAAAGGCTTCTTTCAAAAACATTTAAAAATCTTACAGACCCCTAATTTTGTGTGTAGTGTGTAGAAAATACACTTACTTATATTGTGCCTGGAAGTGCTCTTGTACAAAGCTGTGACATACACCAGGCTGTGTCTGTGGCGGGGTCAGGGTATCAGAGACAGGCTTTTCATAACCTCCTTCTTGACCCTGAAACAAAACAAAAAGGTCATGAAGACATTTAGATAGATGGTGCCTTACTAGACACACTTTCCAGGTGTTAATAAAAAGTGCTAATGAGAATATCGACCTGATTTCTGCCTCACTCAGCTCGCCAATATTGCACTCTCATTCTTACAGTTTGTTTGAAGTTTTACACTGGCAGTAGTGAACTTGACAGCAACTAAAAGAAAAACAGGAGGACAAAACCCACAGGGAAAGGCGATACACAATTCTCAAGGTCAAAAAACAAGATGGTACAGATGGTACACTATGACTTATGATTTTATGTCAGACAAAGAGAGAGAAAGAGGAAGGTGTATAGACTACAACTGATTGAAAAGTTTTAACCAGTTTCATCATGGAGTGGTGGCCACCGAGATCTAAATGAATTAACAATTCTACACACCTTCTATCATCTGTTTTAGAGTATGATAATCTAATATAACCAAGATCTGAAGACTTGTAACCAGAGTCAGACAACAACTTGGATGCATTATTGACACACCCACTGCAATGCTGACTACAAAAACAATACATTCTTCATTTAAACTTTTATTCTTCTATAAAAAAGTGAAAGTGAAAGTGACGTGACATACAGACAAGTATGGTGACCTATACTCAGAATTCAAAGTGACAAAGTAGTTTCATGAGAGAAATATTTTATTTGATTAAACAGAATTTATTACTGTATTACTTATTTTATATATATATTTACAGACCGTTTATTGCAGCTCAGAGGTAGCACGAATGCATTTACACTGAAATTACAATGGCATAAATATAATTACTAAATTGTGTCTACAATATAACAAAATATTAATGCTATAACAATAGCAATGCTATTCAGGACAACACAGCACTTGTGCTTGTGTGCATTGCTTGCGTTATATTGTTTAACTACAGTATTTCATATGCTATAAATATGAGACAAAAACTCATAAAGGGGCATTTTTTTCCTGAATCTCTTGGATATTAGCTGTATTTAATTCATTTCTATAGGCTAAATCAAAGTGAGTTGTTGCCCTGCATCACATTCGTCACCAGTCAATTGTAATGTAAGATGACCTACGTAGATCTAATAGATTAGATTTCTTACATTTATATTTACATTTCTGACTTTTTTTTATTTTAAGACCATAGGATTATCTTTTTAATGAATTAATATAAACAAGTAGGTCAAGGCTCTGTCAAACTTAAATCTGTAAATATTCCCTTAAACGTTGATCACACAACTTAGAATACTACTAACATCTAAACCAAACAAAGCAAAGTCTTCCACAAAAACAATACTTTGCAGTTCGAATCAGTCGTTTGGCTCTTTTCAAAGGAGTCTGGCAAAGCAAAGTGTTTGAGAAAGACACTCCCCACGATTCCTCGCTGTCAGCTGAGTCACGTCTGCCCCCTCACTGACAATCTGAAAGCTTTGGAAATTTATGGTTGGAAAGTTGTTTTACATGCAAAAACTAGAGACACAGCAAACTCCTGATTATAAACTCCATTTTTTCCAGTGTATAACGGAAACTTTACCTTTGATAATACACAAACCCAAGAGTTCGAATAAAAGGGAGAGTTCATTCACCTCCTTTCTTTGACCCAAGAACGTGCTGTCTTTATTTTCTCCCTTTTCCAAGTGTCTTAAATAGCCACTCTTGTTTTTAATACCACTACCTGTTTTTCTCTTTGCCTCTTTTTTATGTTCTAGTCTACTTAATAATCCTTAGCTAATAATTAGGGCCTTGCGTTTTATGCAGAATGGTACTCCAGAGCACAAAGTGGGAACAAATCCTCTTTTCTCTTTCTAAAGGCTTGAGATTCAATGGCGTCATTCGAGTAATTGCAGAACTCTGAGTCCAGGAGTTAAAAAAAGAGCAGTGTAGTGCTGCTACACTCTCAGAAACAAGGTACAAAAGCTTTCAATATATTCAAATATTCAGTGTTGGGGATTACACAATACAAGTAATGTGAGTTATTGTAGTTCTAGAAATGTGAACATGCATTTACTTATTTGATTCTTATTATAATCATCCTAAATTATCTGATTGATTCTGTTCTGATTAATTGCAGTGAATCGTATCAGCCTAAACAATCTAATTTATTCTAGTCTCACTGATTCTAGTGAATAGTATCATTCTAAATGATCTGATTCATTCCAATCTCGTTGACCCTAATGAATCTGTTTGTCATCTTTCATATGTAGCATTGAAAAATCAGATGTGTTCCAGTGAATCAGTTCAAAAAGCCTCAATATTTCTGTGGCAAAAACATAAAAAAAAAAAAAAGATTCTTATTAGCTATTTTGTTGCATTGTAGCAAAATACATTTTCAAAACAAATAATTTGACTAGTTTAACTACTTTGAAGCTGTAGCTTGTCAAGCTATAACACATAAGCAAAATCATTATCATTTTACTACAGGAGGTACAGCAGAGGATCTCTAATGGAATTTTAATTCTCTTGATTTTACAAATAATAAATGAGTAGTACATTGGGAATTTTGCAGCATCAAATGTATGGCTGCTGTCTAAGAAGTAGCCTGTGATGTCCACTGAGAGCCCACAGGAAACACCATGAAATGTAGTGCTGTATACGGTTACACATTCCATTGTTATCTGTGTAGGGCAAATAAGAGGAAAAGACTTCAGGCCATTATTCAACAAGTGGGCTTATCACTTCACAAAATTCTTCTGCCTGCCCCAGCCTGGTTAATGAGTGTCAAGATCTCAGAAGATAAATGCTCCCATACCCTTAGGGAATGTGTCTTCTGATAGTAACTCAACTACTGCTGGAAAGACAGAACCTACGGTCAAAGGACTCATGTGTGAATTGAATTAACTGAATTATAACAATTACGTGATCAAATTAATCACAAATAATCACAAAATATTTACCAATCTTACAGATTATAAATGTGACATGACACTGTTAAAGGAATAGTTCACTCAAAAATCAGAAAATTTGCTGTAAATTTACTCAGGTTATGCAAGATGTAGATGAGTTTGTTTCTTCATCAGAACAGATTTGGAGAAATGTAGCATTACATCACTTGCTCACCAATGGTTCCTCTGCAGTGAATGGGTGCCGTCAGAATGAGTCCAAAGAGCTGATAAAACATCACAATAATCCACAAGTAATCCAACACAGCTCCAGTCCATCAATTAATGCCTTGTGAAGTGAAAAGCTGCATGTTTGTAAGAAACAAATCCATCAAGACATTTTAATTTTAAACCATTGCTTATTGGCAAAATATATAACATCTATAATGCTTCCTCCAGTGAAAAACATCCCCTGTTCAAAATCATCAAAATCCACCAACATATTTGTTTAGAACTGTTTGTTTTCGCTTGTAACTTGATCTGTGCATATTTCTCTCCTGATTCAGACAAGATTGCTCTTTAACTGAAGAAAGCTAATATTATGGATAGAGGACTCATATTTAGTCAGAAATGAATTTGTTAATTACAAGCATGCAGCTGTTCAGTTCACAAGAGTCATGAGGATTAGTTGTGGATTATTGTGATCAGCTGTTTGGACTCTCATTCTGACGGCACCCATTCACTGCAGAGGATCCATTGGTGAATAAGTGATGTACTGTAATGCTACATTTCTTTTTTTTTTAAAGATATTCCTTTAATCTTTTTTTTTTTTTTTTTTTATTTACATGCTTGTAACATAAATCTGTGGATTTACTGCTTTCTCTGACATAATGTGTAAGTCACAGTGCATTTAAAAAACCTACTGTGCCGCTGAGGTTGCATACATTGCTGTAATCATAGTCTGGTTGATCTTAATCTTGTCAGTACTGTATATTGTTCATGCTTCAGAAAGAATGAGAGTGACATCAAAGTCTTTGGTGGAACCACAACGTGAACCTTGTTTTGAATAGAGGTGGTTGTGGATGAGGGAACTGGTCCAGTCAAAGTAGGAGATCCCAGGCTGCTTGAAACACGGCCAAATATACCCAGTGCCAAAGGTGTCGTTTGAAAATAGCAGGCTGGGCAGCACTTTGATGTCCTGCATCTGGAGTGTGTTTAATAACAGCTTCATCTTTAACCGTGTCCTGACCAGGAAGAGGATTCTCACTTCACCTTAGGTATCGTAATACGCTCACCATTTATATAGATCAATAATTTTGCTATGCAACTATTAATATACAACTAGCTGAAAGTATAGTCCATCTCGGCAATGGTCACCTATAAAATTGTATCATTGTTCACTTACCATCATTTTGTTTTATACAAATTAAAAACAAAATGAAACAGGGAATCCTGTGATTTGGATTTTCACATGAGTGTGAAAGATCTCTGCATGCAGATTTCGCAATGGGTTCATGCAAATTATCTGCATTGCCCAACTGAAAGCTGCTTGGTTGCTTCATTACATACATTAATTACATACATTAGTGTATATCACTATGAAATCCATTTTATTTTTTCCCCCAATTTTTTTTACCATCCTTTTTTCTTGATTCTATTTTATTTGTTTGTTTATTTGTATTAATCAAAAAGCAAGTCTAATCAATTTCATTCATAAAACTTTAACAATTTTATATATTTTTTATTTTACAATAATAGTGTCCTATGAATTTATTTTTTTATTATATTTCATTTATTTATTTATTTTTCTCCAGAAATTCTGTGTTGTCCATTTTAAAATTTTCTGGATTTCCGAATTAATAAAAAAAATATTATTAAAAAACAGTGGTAATCAAATAAAACCATGAAACATTAACAAATAATTTTAATATTTTAAAATGTAATCAAATGAAAATTTCACAATTCCTTATATTTTTAAGAGAAATACCACACAGCAAATTCCCACTTTTAAAATTATTTTTTTGAAAGTGATTCAGAGTTTTTCGCATTAGATTAGATGTTGGTTTCCCATTTAGTTCATGCATTTCTGCAAGCTTGCACATACACATATCTAATCATAATCAATTCAAGCACATCCACAACCTCAAACAGATCACATATCTAATTAAAGTGTTTTGCCTCATGAAAATTGTTAAAATACAGCACTGCGAAATTAAAGTATGTAGATGTTCTGCAATCAATAGCAAGCTTTAGCAAAATTAAAGCACTGCGACATTAAAAATGAATAGGAGAAATTATATTTTAAATTAGCAAATAGGTGAAGCAGGCAGTTTTTACTCAAATCATTTGTCCTCACAGTCGTTACTTTCTATCCTCTGCCAGTGTAATTCTGGCTGAGCTTCCTAAATCAGCCCGTGTGAGACGTTTTCAGTGGTATTTATGTCCAGTCTTTCATCCTTCTGCAGTCTTGAGTGTCAGCAGGCATAACCATCACATATACAGTATGTAGAAGAAACTGCACTTTGCTGGGAAGATATACGTTTGAAGACTATCTGAAAAGTCTAGTCAGGCAATAGATGCTGTCACAGCAATGGCGTTAGGATGAATAATTCACAACCCTGATCAGACAGATGGATGCGTACCTTGTGAAGCGATAGATTCATTGCATCTGTTGTAGCGGTCGCAAAACTGTGTGGCCCAGATAAGCAATAAGAGCCTTTTACAACACTTTAACGTAGAAACACACACATGCCCACACGTGCACCGGAATAATGAATAATGGACATCCCACTCCTCAGAGAATGACTAACTGCTGGGCTCTAAACTATAAATATCCCCCTTTTAAAGGATGGAGAAAAATGGGGATGAACAATTGCACCTCTACTTACAGACTAGAGGGGATCTTGCTCACAGACTCTATCATCGCACTAATCTTACAACAGAAAGCTTGTAAGATATTATAGTCTAAGCAACTCTACAAGAAGTAACTACTGAGTAATGGAGTAAATGTACTGCAGTGTCCTTAAAACAGTTTGAACAATAAAGAAATATACAACTACACTTTGCAAGCTAAACATTTAACATAAATAACATATAGGTTATACTGATGCATGATAGGAATTTTTACATTAATTTTTCATTTAATATATTGATATTTAATCGTAAATGCTAATTTCTCCTATTTGAAGATTTGATAACGTTTTAGTTTTTGTTAAAGTTATCTTTAAAAACATTAATTTAATAACACCGTGAAATGTAATCTTTAGCAAGTCTTAGAATGAATTTTAATTTTTCACACTTTACATCATAATGATGTTATGCTTAAATTCACTTTGATTTTATATTTTCTTATTTAATGCTATGACATTCAGACATTAAAGGTATAGTTCACCGAAAAATGAAAATTACCCCATGATTTACTTACCCTCAGGCCATCCTAGGTGTATTTGACTTTCTTCTTTCAGATGAATACAGTTGGAGTTCTATTAAAAATGTCCTGGTACGTCCAAGCTTTGTAATGGTAGTAAAAAGCCCAAAAAAGTGCATAAATCCATCATAAAAAGTACTCCACATGACTCCGAAGCAATGCATTATTGTGTAAGAAGAATATCCATATTTAAAACTTTTTTTTGCTAACTGTCTTACACATGTTCAGTAGAGAGTGGTGTTCCAGCGGATGGCGTAGGAGTAGTGTAAGCTACGGTGAGAAGAGACGAACATAGAAGCACAGAGGAGAGAGCAAAACGCCACTCTCTCGTGAACGCACAGTTTGCAAAGTTTTAAATATGAATATTTTTCTTACACAAATGCATCGATTCGCCTCAGAAGGCCTTTATTAACCCCCGGAGCCATGTGGAGTACTGTTTATGATGGATATATGTACTTTTTTGGGCTTCAAAATCTTGACCCCCATTCACTGCCATTGTAAGCAGTGAAAAATCCAGAACATTTTTAATATAACTCTGATTGTACTTGTCTAAAAGAAGAAAGTCATATACACCTAGGATGGCTTGAGGGTGAGAAAATCACAGGGTAATTTTTCATTTGGGTGAACTTTCCCTTTAATTCTCAAAATCAGTGGGGAAGCTGTATGTGCCCTCTCACTGTTGTCTGCATTACTTCCACATTTCTTACAAAAATTGTTTGTGTAATTCCATGAGTGAATAGATTAGAATAATGAATGAGTTAATCTAGGTGCATGACTTCTGCATGGTTCTGTTTGCATTCCTTCCTTTTAGGCAATTGAGCATTAACCATGTAAATATACTGTGGTAAAACAGGGCAGGCGTTTAATTAAAAATAATTATGTCCAGTCAGTCTGTTAGAGACAGTTGTTAAATGATATGTCTGGAGCTGTGGACATTTGCCTTGCTAATGTTAGCATTGCTCAGTCAGAATGTAAGCAAGAGAGCGATGGAAAGACCAGCATTAGAGAAGATGTGCTGACTGAGCAGAGTCAGTGTTTATACTAATTCAACTGTGTTTTCATGTGCATCAGTCCAGTGTAATTACAAGATCTAAACACATTTAAACCATAGAAGAGTTCCACCTTCCTCCTCTTTTAAAGATCTGGTCTTCTTGTTTGAAGGATGATGCAGTACCACTTTATACGTAGTTCAAGACTTGTGAGACAATGTAGAAGGGTCTTTATATTGATGATTACTCGATGATAACAATTACTTTACATTGCATTGCATTTATTTATTTGTCAAATAAAGTTCTGCACAATAGTGTTTCATATATTTTTTTAATGTTTTAACATTAAATAGTAATATAATCATGTCATAATTTCTTCAAGTTAAACCAAACTTTTATTTTGGAGGTTTGTAGTGAAGTCATGAGTTTTTATGACTGGATTCTACAATCCCATTTGAAAGTTGGTAAGAGACTAACAAACACAGTTTGTTTTATTTATATGTGTGATTCAGGGATGGATTTATATGGGAAATGTTGATACTGCAATAAAAGGAGTGGAAAACTCAACTAACTATGTAGCAGTATTAGTCCTGACTACACAGAAAACACTGAGAGGAACTAGTGGACTTTGAGATCATAATTTCTGTTGAGAAACAAGCCCCATATTCTGAAGCGATCCTGTGCCTGTATGTTTGTTTGGTTTGTGTTGAGATGAAATGCTTCAAATGAATATTTTAGGTGTTTAGATGCAGGGGAATCTCATTAGTGTGGCTGATCAATAACATTGTGCAAACAGACAATCTCCCCATCTGTTTAGGAAGAGGAAGTGAAGCTCTGCTAAGCGAGAGCTAAGAATAGAAATAGTCCAATAAGGTGCACAAAAAAAAAAAAAAAAAATCTCTTTCAAAGTTCTCTCTCCCTCTGTGTCTTTCCCTAGAGGTGGGCAACAATTCATCCAGCAATGCTGTGAGACTCTGGCTTCCTACCTTGCGCTGGTTTCTATGGAGATGCCAGTGGGCAAATACACAAAGAGACACAGAGAGACAGAGATAAAGAGAGCAGGGGAAAGAAAAGCTAGTCCTCCGTGGAGAAGAGCTCTTGGCAAGCTTTCAGAACTGGATGCAGAGCAGCGTTTATTTACTTTCAGTCATCGACGGGGAGAACCGAAAGTATGCGAAATGAATATTAATGAGGGGCACTTCATGAAGCATATTTACCTCTGTGAGGCACCTGTGAAGGAATGAAAGGGAAATGAGCTTTAATGAAAGGAAGGTTTTGATTTTGCTTTTGAGTATCACTTGTCACAATTCTGAGATTTTATTGGGACATCAGAGCATTATTAAATTAGGAAAAAACTATATATTTTTTCAATATTCTTGATTATAATAAAATGATTATAGAATTTATTTTTAGTGTTTGTACTGTACTGTATATACTGTATACATATTTACACACTTTACACAAATTTCCATCTAAACTGAAAGCATAAATCTAGGCTATGTGCTGCCAGTTCAGAGCAAATACACTAATCTGTGACATTTCATCTCACTGACGTGCTTCACTCGAGCTTCACTAAATCAGATATTTGAAAAAGAACTCTGATCAAAATTAGAGAACACTTTCAGATACATCGCAGTTACTGGTGTCAATCTGGCACCTCAAGCTAATTTCTCTAATTATATGACAAACCCTATTTAACTGGCAGCCTAACTTTCCAGTTTTCACTGACTTTGCAAGATGGAGAGCCATTCTAAAGTGACTGAAACATCCCGACAGCAGGTTGTCCATATTAAGGTCAATAGCAGCCATAGCAAGTGAAGTTGGTCATTCCAAATGTGTGATTTCTAGAATATTGCATCTTTACAATGACACTATTTCATTCAAGTCCACTTAAAAGGCTGGTCGTCCATGTAAGACAAATATATGAGAAGAAGGATAATGCAGAGACTCTCAATGGGGAATCGGTTTAACACTGCAGCTGGAATTTCTTGCCAGTTCAGTGCTGAATAGGATAAGAATCTGTCTCTGCATACAGTGTCTCACCGTTTAAGAGAAGTCAGACTGAAAGCTCACTTTGCTCACGTTTTTTTTTTTTTTTTTTTTTTTGGGGGGGGGGGCATACTTTTTTTTATTGTAAAGCACATAAAGCGTTTTGAGAAGTAACTTTTAAAAGCGTTATATAAAATAAAATATATTATTGTTATCATAAAGTGGTTCCATGAATCTGAAAACATTGAAATAATGAAATGTCCAGGCCAGAATCCTGATCTAAACCCCATGAAAATCTCTGGAAAATCCTTGGTGACAAAGTTATGGATAGGAAACCCACTACAGTCACCAAACTATGAAAGCGACTGGAAAAAGAGTGAGATCACACCAGAGCACTGTGAGAAACTAGCATGACTGTAAATAATTGCCAAGGTGTCCATAGAGGGTTGATATCTAACATATATATTTATACATATATACATAATATTATTCTATATATTCTGTGTGTGCCTAGTTATCGGATAATGCTAATGTAATCTTCTGAGCTGGTATTGCTCTCCAAACTGATGGAAAAACACTTGAGCCACTAGCACAGGTGTACTCCAGTTCAGAGGCCAAGCGGGCCACATTTAAACTACATAAAATGCAAAGGGTCACAAATTACACTTTGCATAATCAGACTTTATTTAAGACTATATTTGCAGGTTTATTACTTATCTAAGTCTTGCTTGTCCTTGTCCTATTAAAAATAATACTGAGCATGAATATATATATAAAGAGTAAAAATCTGGAACAAAAAAGTGGATTAAAAGTTTTTTTTTTTGCTATATTGATGCAAAAAATTGCATTCATACTCAAACAGAGTACTGAACAAACACAAAATGCTAAAAATAAAAACATTCTTGAGCAAATATAGTTCACAAATTTCTTTAGAAAGAAGTATTATTTTTCATATTTATATTAACTATATTGAATCAATATTTTATTTTTAAAATCGATATCACTATTATCCCACCATGATTCAGAAAAAAAAATCAGCTCACAAAATAATTATTTCAAACACTCGACTGATGTTGTGGAGTAAAACCATGTTATTAAATGCCCTCTTTTTGTTGGACAATGCTTCTCTTTTAAGTTGTTTGGGGTGTGCCACATGTCACTTTTCAATTGCAGGTTAGTTACAGCGATTGCAGAGATCGAGCAGCTTTACATACTGCGACTGTATACATTTAATTTTAAAAAACCAAACTGCCTAATATTTTGAGTGCAAATTGCAGTAAAAATACATTAATCTTCAGCATGATGCGGGCCACAAAATGAATGCAGATGGGCCACCCATTGAGTGCACCTCCACTAGCAGAACATCTCTAGCAGTGTGCTGCCAAGTTGAAAGGCTCACCTTACACTGAAAAATAAAGATTAAAAATAAAGAGTCAAAAAGAGTCATAGAAGAACCATTTTTAGTTTCCCAAAGGACCTTTCAGTAAACAGTTCTTAAAACAACCATTTTTTGTGAAGAACATTTAAATAATCTAAAGAGCATTTTTCAATTAATAAAATTTGTGAAATGGAAAGATTCAGTGGATGTTAAAGGTTCTTCATGGAACCATCAGTTCCAATAAAGAAGTGCAAGAGTGGAGACTATACAACCCACTCTGGCGTTTCTTTGCTCAGGTAATTTGGATTTCATCACTTCCATACTGTCTCCCTGGGTAGTTTCAGAAGTTCCCTGATATGCCGGACATCCAGCACCAACCCCTTTGTCTTGCAGATGTTCAGCAGCAGGTGGTTTTCCGCACACCAGAAGTCCTCCAGCAGCTTCCTCTACTCTGACTCATCTCCATTACTGATGTGTATACTCCAATGACGAGTCCACAGAAAACATCTGCAGGTGGCACGACCTAGTGTTACACTGCTAGACTGGGACTGAAAAATGAGACTCTCAGTGCCATGGCCTCAAAAACTCCTGCAGAGACAATAACAGTCTTGCCTTCGAAAGCGTCATTAGAAACAAACTTCTTCAGACGTTTATATACAAGTTTGCAGTAAGACTGTTCTGCTACTTCACTGTCCATTAGCAGTTGTGCCCTACAGTTCACTTTCTGGATTTAAGGCTTGTGAAGCCATGTGTGGTCCATCATTGATTAATGTGTGTGTGTGTGTTGCATTATAATGTATCGACAGATGGTTCCATCACCTGAGTTACTGTGATAAACAGCCGGACAAATTAAAAAGAAAGTGTAACGTAAGAATTTTGGACCCAATCATGATTACATCACTGTAAATTAATTTAAACCCTACATGAGGACTGCAGGGGGGATTTTGCACCTCTCTCTATCGCTCTCCTTCAGTCCATATGTCCGGAACAAGCGCCTCTTTCATCCACTTGTTCACAAAAGCTTCCTTTCATTCCGCTGAGAGATGGCTTCACACCAGCTCTGTTTCCAGAGTGATATCCAGTAAACACAGTGAAGGGAATGCCAAAAATCAGTGGCTTAGGGGTCAGAGAGAGAGGGGGAAAGAGAGAAAGTGAAATAAATAGATCTGTTTGTTTACAAGCATGCACTTGTCAACCTCCATTAAAACATGTATAATGTATGTCTTTAAAAGTGAAAATGTCTGAAAATGAGCGCTGGGCTCTGACTGTGTCTTCACACTCGCTGGTATGGAGGAGTTTTTGGCGTTTTTTTGTACTGACTAATAAATTAGACATTTTGAGGGAACCACCATCCCTGTGACCTGAGCCTGACTCCAAATACATTGAATCCGAGACGGAAACAGAGAACTCTGGGTGGGTGGCCAAAGTGGAAATCAGAATTAGACTGCACTTTTTTTCTTTTCATCTCATTTTGGCATCTTGTCTGTGTGCGCATTTTCATATAAATTCTGCAAAAAATAAACGTCCTTTCACTTTCAACTGCTTTTTCCAGCAAATTTCTTAACCTTTTCAGTGGTAAGTTTAAAATATTCTAGCAGTCCTCCCAGAGTGAGATTTTTTAAGATGACCTTTATTTTAGAACGTTGCCTATACTATTTCCATTGGGACGCGTCAGGCTTGTCATGTGACACACCGTGTATATAATAACAATAACACTGTATGACAGATGGATCGCTTTTATTTGATTGTTTTTCCTTGTTTTATTTAAAATATTTACAAACTTGCATACCATGTCATGAACAATCTGATATTCCGATTCATAAATATGTATAAATGAGTGTGTTTTGTCATTTAAAAACCTTTCTAAATGATCTTGATCGTGATATGTAATGTGAGATTGGCGCCGCCATGTTTGTTCGCGCTGCAGTTCAGAGAATCCTGTCAGTCGGATTTAAGGTTCGTTCACACCAAGAACGACAACTATAAAGATAACTATAAAGATAACAATATTTCAATCAGGACCACTTTCGTCAAGTATATTTATGACAATTATATTGCATACAGTTAGTGTTGGCGGTATGGTTCTGGGCAACACTCCACACGCCTGTCCATGCAGCCATGCTTGGACAGAGCGGGGAGAGCAGCAAGACAAACCCCGCTGGGGTACAGAACAGAACCATTATATCCGTACATAATTACAATTCACAATTACATGAGTTGTAAACGAAATGTGATAGAGACTGCTTCCAATGAAGAGACTGTAAAGAAAGAACAAAGTCAGACTGGATTACAGGTTCAGTTGGTGGAGTTGGGGTTGGAGGAGGGAGTTAATTGCAAGCAGCGATGCAACGGAAGAGATGCTGAAGAATGGGAATTTAAATAGACCGCATGGGATAGGTGTCAAGACTGGATTGGCACACGTCAGGAACAGCTGACTGTCAGCTGATGCAAGCGTGACTAACGTGGCCTGACTGAACTAACGCGATGCTGAATTAGCGTCCACACCAGCGAACAATATCTTCTGTTTATTCTGAGCACACGCTTGTCTGGCGCTTTAAATTCTCGAGCTTGTAACAGCAGGATGGATTCTGATTGGCTGTAAATTTTTTTATCGTTCATCAGCTGGGAAAAAAAAATTCATTTTGAAAGTGATTCCAACGATATCGTTTTTCTTTGTGTTTATCGTTATAGTTGTGGTGTGGACTCTGCTGTTCTTTAATACTGAAAATGATTTTTAGAACTATATCTTTATCGTTATTTTTATAGTTATCGTCCTTGGTGTGAACGGGCCTTTACAGCCGTGAATTCATACATTTTTCTCCCGAAATACAACTAATAAGTGGCCGATGAACTGGGTGAAGAATAGAGTGAACTTTATAGTTACTTACACTTTGTGTATCTGATATGAATAAAAAACATCTGCAAATTAAATTTGAATTAATTATTATTGTTGCTTCCATAGACATATGCCTGTATTTTTCAAACTCTAAATGTATTGTTTTACTAGTATTTATGTGTATTTAAATGTCTGAAAACTAAATTAAGCATTATGTGGTTAATAACACTGCAAAGTTGTGATAATATGACAAGAGCAGTGCACGTCTCTCTCTGGCTCAGCACCAGCCAACACGCGAAAACGCCGTTTAAATTTGGCAGTTAAGCGATGTCACCGAACGTTCTAAATCCCATCTGTGGGACCATACTCCCAGGGGCACGGAAATAAGAATACAAAAACAGTTATTTTAAATCACAAAAATACAACACATAATAAAAAAAAAAAAATTTTAAAGAAAAATAAAATCATTTCAAAAAAAAAAAAAAAAAAAAAAAAACGGCCACTTTATTAGGTACACCTGTTAAACACACACACACACACACTCACCGGCCACTTTATTAGGTACACCTGTTCAATTGCTTGGTAACACTAATTGCTAATCAGCCAATCACATGGCAGCAACTCAATGCATTTAAGCATCTAGATGTGGTGAAGACGACTTGCTGAAGTTCAAACCGAGCATCAGAATGAGGAAGAAAGTCTGAGGATGAGGATTTAAGTGACTTTGAACGTGGAATGGTTGTTGGTGCCAGACGGGCTGCTCTGAGTATATCAAAAACTGCTGATCTACTGGGATTTTCACGCACAACTATCTCTAGGGTTTACAAAGAATGGTCCGAAAAAGAGAAAATATCCAGTGAGCGGCAGTTGTGTGGACGAAAATGCCTTGTTGATGTCAGAGGTCAGAGGAGAATGGGCAGACTGGTTAGAGATGATAGAAAGGCAACAGTAACTCAAATAACCACTCGTTACAACTGAGGTATGCAGAATACAATCTCTGAACACACAACACGTCGAACCCTGAAGCAGACGGGCTACAGCAGCAGAAGACCACACCGGGTGCCGCTCCTGTCAGCTAAGAACAGGAAACGGAGGATACAATTTGCACAAGGCTACAAGTCTTGATTTCTGCTGCAACATTCACATGGCAGGGTCAGAATTTGGCGTAAAGGTCATGAAAGCATGGATCCATCCTGCCTTGTCTCAACGGTTCAGGCTGCTGGTGGTGGTGTAATGGTGTGGGGGATATTTTCTTGGCACACTTTGGACCCCTTAGTACCAACTGAGCATCGTTTAAACACCACACCCTACCTGAGTATTGTTGCTGACCATATCCATCCCTTTATAACTACAGTGTACCCATCCACTGATGGCTACTTCCAGCAGGATAATGGACCATGTCACAAAGCTCAAATCATCTCAGACTGGTTTCTTAAACATGACAATGAGTTCACTTTACTCAAATGGCCTCCACAGTCACCAGATCTCAATCCAGTAGAGCAGCTTTGGGATGTGGTGGAACGGGAGATTCACATTATGGATGTGCAGCCGACAAATCTGCAGCAACTGCGTGATGCTATCATGTCAATATGGACCAAAATCTCTGAGAAATGTTTCCAACACCTTGATGAATCTATGCCACAAAGAATTAAGGCAGTTCTGAAGGCAAAAGGGGGTCCAACCCAGTACTAGCAAGGTGTACCTAATAAATTGGCCAGTGAGTGTATATATAAAATAATTTTTGGGTATAGAATTGAAAACTGATTTATTTTACATTAATTACATAATTACATTAATTTGTTTTGTTAATCATGAATCAAATATGGATTGTAAATGTTTATTTGTCTTATTTGTTATTTTATCGCATTTTAAGTGGCTTATTTTATGTTTAATTAATTATAGATTTTTGATCAAAATAACAAATTAAATGGCGTGAACTACCTTTGAAAGTAAAGTAAATACAGTCTGGTTTGCTGACATTTCTGAGGTATTTGTTCTTGAATAGAAAGGGGTTACAGAGGTTCTGTTCCTAACATTCAAAAAAGGTACATCCACAGCACGTTTTGTGAAGGCTAGTATCGTTGTTGTTTAGATGTTTGCCTGCAGGTGAAAAACAGGTCTCTAGCAGCTTGACGTGTGAATCAACATCGACGGTCAATTCAAATACAGTTTGTTCTTTTACTGACCTTGCAATGGCTTTTGAGACTTGTTTGTTCCTACAGCATTATACCACAAGACTTTATCTGTGTGCCTGCACAGGAACATATCTTAAAAGAAAAAAATAACTGACTTTTAATAATGGATCAAGTTCAGTCAAAAAGGGCACCAACAGAGAGTAGATGAAAGCACTGCTCAGAGATAAAAAGCCGGGCTGTAGCCACAGGCGTAGCCGGAGGAGCTGAACCGCTTCGTGACACACACACATACACACAAAGATCATCAATTAGAGACAGTACAGCACTGTGCAACCAGGCTGTTGATTACACGAGTTGTTTTACAGAAAATCAAAGTTTCTTCACCAAGCAGTGGTTCAAATTTGTGTCACTAACCAAATTATTAATTAGTGAACAAATCCAACAACATCAAACCAAATGTGATAACCATTCAAGCACTGTTAAGTTCAAAAAGAAACAATCGGCATGGTGCCAACGGCAGAAACATTTGTGTGCTAAAAGCCATTTGACTAGTAAAAGCCAATGGGATGTCACACTTCTAAGTGTTAAGTTAGTGTGCATACAGTTGTTAAATTATGTCAAAAGCATGTCTATAATCTAATAATTAACAATACCATGTCAATAATTTATTATATTTTTGGTACCACTTTAGTATAGGGTCCAATCCTCACTTTTAACTAGTTTAGCATGGTTATTAATAAAGGGGTCATATGATGCTGTTAAAAACAACATTATTTGGTGTAATGAAATGTCTTTATGTGGTTTAAGGTTAAAAAAACAATTTTTTTTCCACATACTGTACATTATTGTTTCTCCTTTATGCCCCGCCTTTCTGAAACACATCGATTTTTACAAAGCTCATTGCTCTGAAAAGTGAGGTGTGCTCTGATTGGCCAGTTATCCAGTGTGCTGTGATTGGCCGAATACCTCACGCGTGTGACGGAAATGTTACGCCCCTTACCATACTGTGATGCCATGTCCCAGTGCGACGACACAAAAACAATGAAACCCATTACAAACAAGGTATTTGTAGAATCCAGTGAGGACATAATTACTGATTATAATGAATTATACTTTTATAGTCTTTTCACGAGTTGCGTTGCGTATTGCGCCGTGTAAACATAAAACCATGTCTGCATTTGTGATTGGAGAAACGACAAACAACAAGCTCTACACTGCTCAAAACTCACGTTTGAATCATCAGTGGCAAATTCTTTAAATATGTAAACGTAACCAAAGAATTTTAATCAACACTACCTGTCACAACACCAGCATTGTAGGCTACTGGTTCAGTAGCGACATGGCGGCGGTAGCAACACAATACTAGAGCTTTACTGATAAGCTACTACTAAATATTGTAGTTGCTTTTCAATGATTTGTATCGTAAAAAGCGATATACAAATAAACTTGAATTGAATTGAATTGAATACTACAGCGAGAATCGAAGTTACGCCTTCTTTCTATGCTTGAACATTTGGCCAGTGTTATGCAAATCTTCCCATACAGTGACATAGACATGTGGGGGCGTGTTTAAATGAGGTGTTTTAGGAGGACCTGGAAGAGTCTTAACTTTTATAAAGAATATCTCATTTATTCACAAACATCATTCAACACAATAAAAAGAAACTAAAATATTCACAAACAGCTTGTAACACTCTAAAGAGAAAGGAAAACTTGAAATCACATCATATGACCCCTTTAACATGTTGGCTGTTTATTAGTACTTATAAAGCAGATATTCTGCATGACCATACTCTTCATCCCTAATCCTACTCAATACCTAACCTTAACAACTACCTTACTACTAATAAGCATCAAATAAATAGTTAACTGAGGCAAAAGTTGTATGCTAGTTAATGCTTTGTTAATAGCAAGAACTGGATCTTAAAATAAAGTGTGACCAATTATTTTTTAACTAAAAAATTTAGGGCCTTGTGAATTTTTCCAAATTCAGTTTTCTGTTTTCATTTTTCTGGACTTTCTTTTATTGGTTTAATTAATTTTTTATAATTAGATCTAATGCATGATTAGATCTAAGAATAATTAGATTTCATGGAACTTCAACAATTTAAGAATTTATGTTAAAAAAAATACAATAAGAGGGACCTATGAAATGAGTAATAGTAATGTTTAACTTCTGATTTGTTGTTTGAAGACAGAGGTGATACAAAGAGGTGGCATAAAGTTGGGGAAAGTTAGGTTGAATCCAGGGACCCTGATCAGAGAGGGGTCCCAACAGGGGTTAAAATTTTAACTTCTTGTCATGCAATATTATAAATGTGGCTCTCATAAGCAAAGTAATGATACGTTACGACGTCAAAGACATGGGTCATGGCAGTGCATGAGTCACCAAACCTGACAAGGCAGGACTGAAATCTGTTACTAGCCTTTATTTTACACAGAATGTTTGTAATGTTGTCCATATTCACTCTGGTGATGCCTAGCCTCCTCTATTTTACATCCTAAAAAGCATTTTGCTCTGATGTCAACAGTTGCAGATATACAGCAGGGTCAACAAATCCGACAAGGCAGCACAACAGGTTACCAAAATCTGTTACTCTCCTCTATTTCACACTGAATGTTACCCAAATTCACTTTGGTGATTTCCAAACTTCAATGTTTCATACACCAAAGAGTGTTTTGTTCTCAGTAACAGATAAACAGCAGGGTCACCAAATTAGCAGAGGCAGCATTTAAAGTAATCTGTAACGGCCCTTTTACAGTTTTTCTCTATTGCTAACACACTATATCCGGTTCATTTGACCCAATTTTCCTAACCATTCATACAGTTCTCAAAACAAAGACACATTTCTCAAAACTTATAACACATTTCACCTGTTTTCACACACGTTCCAATTTGCTCAGTGTTTTCTGCAAAACTCTACACAAAAACGTCATCATTTTGCACAGGTTAAACCAGGTTCTCATTCAGAAAACACAAACATACAATATAACTACCTCAAGAATCACAAAATGAACACAAATAGCACACATTTATCCCTGTGTGACACACCAGTCAGGATCTCTAGATGATATGAACAAGAGCACAGCTGATTATGTGTTTAGGAAAATGAATCTTGGTAGTGGGAGACAAAGAAGAATAGGATAGGAAAATAAAAATGAAGGGGATGAGGTCAAAGGTCATTTGTTCCTGATGAAATACAAAGCACTATAGTTGAGGCTCATCTAAAGGGTTTCAATACTACTTACACATACAATATACAGTTTTTCTCAGTCACTTTGGTGCATTTCTCAAATTAGAAATGAAATTCTAAAACTACTTGTTCAACCTCCACATCATCTAGTCACTTGTGCACATCATAAAAGCAGTTTCTTATTCTTTTGAACAAGTTGTGATTGCTTTGGTACATTCATGCAACTGATTATGTACATTTATCTGTGGTGTCCTACATTGTCGGTTGTTATTGTCATGTTGCTCAAAATCTATTATATAGTTCTCTGTGCAGTAGTCTTGCCCCCCAAAACATCTAGTCTTTACTTCATCATATGAGTCATTCAATGCAAAATGATTGATCTAGTTGTCATAAACTGTCAAGCATATTTTCTACACATTTCTAATAGACCTTTTGCAAATTCGCCATGAATTGTGCAAGTGAATCTTAACTTTCACTAATGAAGAGAATGTAGTTCAACCAATGACAAACCAGTTCTCTGAAATAGCTCAAAGGTGCATCTCATGAACCTTCAAGTGGAAAGCATACAGACAGAGGACAACACAAGAGTTACAAAAAAAGACAATGGAGTTTCTAATTGTGTATTTTCGTCTTTGTGCCCATATTTCTTTTTCTTTTCTGTATCACAATTACATTGTAGTGTGTGTGTGTGTGTGTGTGTGTGTGTGTGTTTTGTCAGACCACTAATAAAAGTGTAACTGTGAATCCTATTCAGTCTCTTTCAATCAATACCCCATATACTGTAATGTGTAAATTTGTACTTTTGAAATGGATATAGCATACAGAAGTGCAGCCATCTGCATTTCAATACAGTAACTTGTCATCCAAACTGTTACCATAATTTACATCAGGTAATACACTGTTATACTGACAACATGACAAAGCATTTGGAGTATATTGTTTGTGAACAATGACACAAGGACTTTTCATTCTGATGGCACTGACATGTTTATCGACATAACTACTTACTTTTGAGAAATGAACTAAAGATTTTGAGTAAGTTACAGGCTTTTGCAGGTAATCCAATATGTGGTGCTGTGTGTACGAATTGTTTTGAGAAATGCACATACTTCTTTGCAAATATTAAGGATGATTTGAGAAATGCACCAAAGCGACTGAGAAAAACTGTAATTACGGTACATAGCAGCAGTACTTCAGATGAGAGAACTTTCATTATTCAATGTACAGTAAATACTGAAGCACATGTTGTACAGTACACCCTCAAACTCATTACTGTTGGATTGATTTGTAGCCAAGTATTCCTTACATGTACTCTATTTCTGCAGAACTGAGAGACGACTGTCTAGGGGAGGCAGAGAAGTCTTTTGTCAGAAGACTAAGAAACTGCTATAACAAGTAAGGACACTACCAATACTGTAATGCAATTTGGCAGAGGATGCTGAATGAATGAATTAACAGTATATTCCGATGTGTGTTTACTGTGTATCCTGCTGTTTGATTTTTGAACTTTTCTCTTCTAGTGCTTTTCATCTACTGTAAGATCTCTTTACAGTAGTGTAATGAAAGTAAACTTTTCTAAAGTTATAAACTTTATTGCTGCATTTTACTGTATCTGCACCCCTCTACTGTAACAGACATTTACTAGCAAAAGGATTCCTATTTCCCAAAAAGAGGTTTTTGTAAAAGTGTTTTGAATTGATCTCACTAATGTTCTCTAGACAGTGAAGTAGTGTGTGTATTTGGCAAGTTTGTGTGTCATCTGAGGCCAACGTTTGAGTCTGACAAACGAGAATATGTTTTTGACTAAAATGTTTGACTTTTACCTGGAAGTTTGAAGTTTGCACAAGTTGGTGTGTGGTTTTGAGATTCTTTGACAAACCTGACAAATGCACAGACTATTTTCCTGGCTAGAGAACACTAGTGAGATCAATTCAAAACATTGCTACAAAAACCTACTTTTGAGAAACAGGAATCCTTTTGCTAGTCAATGTTTGTTACAGTATGCAGCATCAAAAGAGGGGTGCAGATACAGTAAAATTCAGCAATAAACTTTAAGAAGTTTACTTTCATTACACTACTGTAAAGTGATCTTACAGTAGATGAAAACCACTAGAAGAGAAAAGTTCAAAAACCAAACAACTGAATTTACAGTAAACACACATTGGAATATACTGTACTGTCATTTACTGTACAGCAATAAATAAAATCAGCATCCTCTGCCAAGTTGCATTACAGTATTGGTAATATCCTTATTTGTTATACTACAGCAGTTTTCTTTTAGGCTTGTGCTGCACCATATAAATTACAAACTGTATAAATTCAGATAATTGACTCTTTTTTGTTCTTTTGGTTATATATTATTTAGCTTCTTTTCAATCTCTGATGTTTGTTGCCAAAAGACCTCATCTGACCTCAGAAGCCATCACCAATCAAAGCTCCTGTAATGTTCAGTAAACTTCAGCTGCTTACATTTGTGATTTTAAAAATAGCATAGGCTTTCTTCAGACAAGAAGAGCTCTGATGCTTGGCATGAAAGCAGATTTGTTTAAATGTTCAGCCTTAGCACATGCAGTGCATGGAGAAAAATATACCTTTGTCCTCCAGTCGTTTGAAGCTGCCTGACCAAAGGTTTCTAAATAAAGCAGTGGCTTTATTAAAGAAAATAGTCTTCTCCATTATTGGGGCTCTGCTGTGTTTAAACACTAACAGTGGAGATAAGGTGCAGTAATAACGGATAATGTTCTTACCCTAATTTCAAAGAGTAAATAGATGTTTTTTCTTACAATGTGATATTACAAAATTAGATTTATCTTTTATATGCAGTGTAAAGTTAATGTAATAAACAACAAGTGCTGTTTCTCTTGGAGTGGCAATATTTGTGGAGCCTTCTGCAACTTGCTGCCATGGTGATGTGGCTCCATTTGAGGTCCAAGATGAGTGGAAATCTTTGCACACATGATGACCAGCGAAACGCTATGGTTTTCGAATCAATTTCAGCCCCAATCCCCATGAATCTCGCCTTGTGAAGATCACAGCCACTGTGAAAAGCTGTTCATCTGGGCAATTCCAAGGTTACGTACAAGAAGACCACTGTAGCTCAATGCACGCTATGGCGCTTGGTATGAATCTCCATATTTCATAAACAGATGTGTTGTTTACGTGTGGCAGGGGTGTAGATGAGACCTTGCCAAGTCACTGTAATGGTGAAGGTTACAGCTGTTTGGCCATATGGGGGTTTAGAAGAGCTGTTGGATGCTATATTATTCTGCAAAATAATTGTGAATTCTCATATTGCAGATATTTCAAGTGATGATTTTTGGTTTAGGTTTAATATCATCTCATAACGCAAGGAAAAAATCCAATTTTGAGCCAATTTTTTAGATTGAATGTTGCATCATTTCTGTTTCAAGCCCAGGGTGGGTTTTGAGACACGCTTGTTCTTACCTTGCCACTTGATTTGCTTCTGTTATTCCCATTGGGGTGGGTTGAAGATGAGTTGACGTCCTCATGGAGGCGGTCCAGAAGCCAGAGCAGGAATTCAAGAGCATCATGCTGGGAATTCCCCCGGAACTGTGCACCATGTTTAGATACTGTCATCTGCACAAGAAACAAGATAAAGGTCACACAAGTAGTAAAAGTTGTAGTTGTATCAGATTGTCTATAAATATAGACAACACAAAAAGTTAAACATGACCCTAAACAGGATCCTATTTATTCACACCATGTAAATGATGATGAGTTATCTAGTGAATCTCTAGAAAACCAATCCTGGAGTGGTTGAATAAGAACCGCAGTGGATCTGACTCACAACAGACAGTTCGTTAGATACTGAGATGCGATAGGGAGCAGATGGAGGATGTACGTAAATTGCTTTCTGCTATACAGTGAATGATGCTCCTCACTGCTGATCATGACAACAACTGTGTAAACGAATAAATTAAGAAACCCCTTCACATCTGTGATCACAAAAAAAGTTCTTATGAAATGCATTGGCAAATACCAGCAGCAGTTTTTTGGTTTGCTTTAAAGTAGTAATGTTATTTGCACATTTATTTTCATTCAATATGTTTCTGCACAAAAGTTTGGGGTCAGTGAGATTTTTTTTTTTTTTTCAAAAAGGACAAAGATGTATAATAAAAGTCTATTTCAAATAAATGCTGTTCTTTTGAATTTTTTTATTTATCAAGTAATCCTTAAAATAACACAGTTAACATGGTTTTCACAAAAATATTAAGCAGCACAACTGCAAATCAGCATGTCTGAATGATTTACGAAGGATCGTGTGACACTGAAGCCTGGAGTAATGACACATACAAAACATTACTGTGTTTATAAAAAAAAAAACACATCAAAATAAAATACAATAATATTTTAATTATTACTGTTTTTGTTGTATTTTTGACCAAATATATGCAGCCTTACTGAGCAAGAGAGACTTATTTGATCTCAACATGACTTTAAGGCCACATCATTTAAAGACGTCTTGAATGTCAGGTGAATTTAAAATCATAACTTTAATGCTGAGTGACATAAAGATTAATTACAGCAGCATTAACCATACGAACTCAGTATAGCAGCTGGGAGAAAATTGCAGATAATAATATGAAGCCGTAGGCTTACAGACTGAGATAACTTAATAATCTTAACATTAGTCATATAGTGAGAAAGTGGGTCATGTGGTCACAGAGTTTAAACCCATCTTCAAAAGAATAAAAGCCTTGTTTATGGAATGGTTTCCTCAGCTAAATGCCTCGCCCTCAAAGGAGTTATTCAGAGGAACAACAATTTATTCAAAGCACCTTCTAATTAAACACATATAGGTCAAAGGTCACAAGACTTGTGCTGTGAGAATGAAAATGTATCCCAATGTTTAATTTATAACATATAGTCAACAGTCACTGGAGAATATTTGAATTCTGGTCCTGTGAAATGTCTTTGGCGCATGTGAAAGCTTTGAGAATTGTAGGCCTCCACTTATCTGTGGTATTAAAGAGAGGATTCCTGTCATTATTATATAAAGAAAGACTTCCTTTTCATCAACGAGTGCTCAGCCTGAAGAGGTTTGACTTGAACGGTAGTTTTGTGCAGAAACAGATGAACTAGTATTAGTATGGAAGCAGGTCCTTTAAGGAGAGACTAACCATGAATTTTACTGGTCTTTTTTGCTTTTTGATTAATAAACACTAGTTTATAGACATCCCCCAGCCATATTCTAACAAAAATATTTTGTATTGCATATATAGAGAAATATCCCAGTGTTTTTATATATATCAGGACAGGAGTTATAAGAATGAAACACACTCAGAACTATCATCCATTAAATGATTAAAAAAATAGTATTGAAGCTGGACAGTTAAAATATCAAAGCTTTGATCTTCAAAGGCCTTTTTTTTTTGCTCAGCATCTTGTCAGTGAACCCAAATATAAGGATACAAAATTAATTGTGTTAGACCTCATGAAATTATTTGGCAATGGAATTTTCGGTCTATTTCATATTACAGTTTTTCTCGATTGCTTAAACACTATAATCAGGCTTTTGAGCTAAGATTTCAAAACCATAACGCCATTTTTCAGAAAGCACACCCATTTTGCTGAACTACTGTATAAACACTATTCCCCTGCTTTAACACATGAGTCAGATTTGGTGAACTCTTACTGCAAAACTCTACACACAAATCCCTACATTTCTCAGTGCTTACACCATGTAGTCATATAGAAAGCACTAGCATTCAATATTCTTCACTCAACTTGAGCTCAATTAGCACACAGATACCCACGTGGAAACACTAAGAGTCAAAATTTATCACACACTAATCAGAACCTTCAATAGTTTGATAAAAGAGCCCCATTGAGTTCATTCAGTTTTGGAACAATGGATCCAGAGAGAAGTGATTGAAAAGGTTGAGGACACCAGAGAGGAGGAAGAGGATGAGCAAGAGCAGTAAGGAGTGGAGGAAGAGATGAAGGAAGAGAAAGAGGAGGAGGACGAGGATGAGGGGCAAGGAGACAAGAAGTCTCAGATGAAATTTGTGCCACTAGTTGACCATGTCCTTGTCCATGGTATGACTAGGAGGGAGGCTGGGCAATGAGTACAGCCAAACTTAAGTTGCTTCACCATCGCCTTGATCATAGAAACATTCAGGGAGGAAAACAGGTAGGTGTACCTCAGTGTACTCAACTGTAACTTTTGAGAGCTGTACTCTGTTACAACACATGAATCAAATTGCCTTACATACAGAGAGTTTCTGTCTGCTTCCATTTTGTGAAAAGTACTTTTGTAAAATCAGTACTTCTATTTGTGTAGGACACAGAGACGATGGAATGGAAGAAGCCTGACTAGACATTACAGTTTATGTGTGACAGGAGTGGATCAGTCATGCAAGAGGATTTTACCCCCGCTGCCTGGCTAGGGCCAGTATAGCCTGTGATGTCTGTCCCAGACCAAAGATGTGATGCTGGGGCAGAATATTTTTTTGTTGTTGTTTGGTGTATTGTACTGTACAGTACATTAAGGAATAGAACAGCTGTCATGTGAAATGTTCCTTGAGGGGGAGAAAACCACAAGCAACAACTTATTACTGGTTTTTGTTTTTGTTTTTTGTAGTATTGTTTTGAATTTATCTCACCAGTGTGTAAGACTATGTTGTAGTGTGTGTGTTTTTGAGGGCTTGTGTGTGATGTCTGAGGGCAAAGTTTGGTTTTTCAGCAAGAGTGAATGGTTTTGAGTGTAGAGCTTCATTTTGACCTGAAAATAGGATGTTTGGGTAACTGGGTGAGACGTTATGGATTTCTGTTTACTGTTTTGAGAATATGAGGCATAGTTTCAAGAAATGTGTTTAAGCAATCGAGAAAAACTGTAAAACATGAATTTCCATGGGAGTTGTTAGTAATGACTAGAAAAGGATTTTTAAAAGTCGTTTTAAAGACATTGCATGCACAATTTCTAATTATGAGCTTAACTAGGAAAACAAATAAAAATGTTACTATTATATTAAATTATATTACTTTTTATTTTATATAATTTAAAGGGATACTCCACCCCAAAATGAAAATTTTTCATTAATCACTTACCCCAATGTCATTCCAAACCCATAAAAGCTTCGTTCGTCTTCGGAAAACAATTTAAGACATTTTGGATGAAAACCTGGAGGCTTGAGACTGTCCCATAAAGTGCCAAGTAAATAACAGTATCAAGGTCCATAAAAGGTATGAAAGTCGTCATCAGAATACTCCATCTGCCATCAGACGTGCAATCTGGGTTATATGAAGCTGCGTATGCTCTTCTGTATCATCCGCGCCACAAGGATGCGCTGTTTCTACGTGTATTTAGCTTTGATTTGAAAGAAAACAGCGCATCCTTGGACAGAGGAGACTGTTGACAAAGGAATTGTTGAATAAAGTCGTTATTTTACAAAATATCTTAAATTGTGTTCAGAAGACGAACAAAGCTTTTACGGGTTTGGAACGACATGGGGGTAAATGATTAATGACAAAATTTACATTTTGGGGTGGAGTATCCCTTTAAAAAAAAATAGGCTACTTCCAGGTTTTCCTTTTTTTTTTTTTTCTTTGTATATAATTTAGACATTCTTATCTCAGACAGCATTTTATTACAGATTTCTATACACCCTTCCTGGCAAGATAAGCCATCAAGTTTTTGGTTTCCTGTAAAAGAAAGAATGTATATTTTTAAATGCATATATCTTCTAGTTTCATCAACTTTTAGAAGTACACTGTGGAGTACAAAATTTTGAATTCCAGTTGTTTTCATTCCCAATACTGACACAGCAGACTTGATGACTTAATATATACTCAGATCAACCATTAACTCTGCTACATTCTCCTTTGAGTTT
This sequence comes from Cyprinus carpio, assembly GCF_018340385.1. Taxonomy (NCBI): domain Eukaryota; kingdom Metazoa; phylum Chordata; class Actinopteri; order Cypriniformes; family Cyprinidae; genus Cyprinus; species Cyprinus carpio. Next base: position 29,008,503 of record NC_056599.1, on the reverse strand, counting down.
GACTAGCTAGACATCAGTCAGGAACTACACACAACACGACCTTGTGATCTGTGAAATACCAGCCTGACATCCATCAACCGCATACCAGCTCTACCAACAAGCTCCTTTCCCCTTTAACAACTCGTTGATTTGAGTTCCAGCTCACAAGTTACGCAAAATTTTCGTCTTCAGTTACATTAGAAATGGCATAATTGAACCAGTCACCACTTGTAATGCTTTCACTGTGTAATTTATGTCCATTTTAGTCTAATTAGAAATAGATTGCACTTTACTGAAGCTGATATTAAGCAAATGAAGTTAAGCGCAGTGGGAGGCATAAATTATAGGGTAGAGCTCTAGATTGTTTATAGGTGGCTTCCCGTATCTGTGGTTAGGCACTCATTAACTCTCACAGATGTCTGAGAAGCAGAGATAGTTTATTTATGTTGTCTCTAGACAAGATACTCTGGGCTCTGTCAACAGGAAAAAGCAAATCATGCCTCAGACGGCCTAATGTAAATTTATGACATGCAAGTCATTAGACTCAGAATCAGATGAGGCTGTTAATGTGGTATTGTGTAGACACCCAAAATACACTATACAGTAGATGATCTTTGATTCAGATTTATCCATAAATGGGTCTTTGAGTGGGCACAGCCTCATATATTGCCTTGAGTATTCTTGTAATTCTCCATTCATCTAACATCCAGCCCAGACTGGGGGCCTTCAAGGCAATCATTTCAGACTTTTGATAGCAGGGTGTGAATAGAACTGGGCCTCTGTTTCCCATCAGAGCATCAGGTCTACCTTATGGCTGCACTCCCTCCTCTTCTCGATGACGCTTTTCCACTGAATTTTTTTCTGGATTTCTCCCACCTGCTAGTTTCTTTAGCTACTCCTACCTCAAGATAAATGGCTTAACCCTGTGAGGAGCTTAAAGAAGCAGATGATATCATAACAAAACTTTTTTCTTAGTGTGAAGAATGTTTTAATAATCTAAAGAACCTTTTTCGACTATAGAGTTCCTTCATGGAATGGAAGGATTCCAAAAGTTCTTAATGGATCCATACATGTCTTTAAGATTGTTGCTGAATAAATTTGTTGGCAATATTGACTATACCTTTTATGTAGATGACAAAGCCTGAACTAATAATCCGTATGTAACTGTCATTGTGAAACATTCATACTACCACAGTAAACCTTCAGCCTTTTGCCATCTGCCCCCTCTGTCTTAAAGAATGTAGCGGCAAGCTCTTTTGTCATCATCCTTCTAGTAAATGTATTACGCTAGTAGTAGACTTCTGGGAAAGCAAAGTGTTTCATAAGACTTGCATTCCAGATCGCACTCGTCTTTGTGTTCGGTATCCAGTGTGGTGATGTCTTATCTGAGAGTGCACTCTAGTTTTTAAGTTTACACTCTGCTGATAACGTTATCTGTGGAAAGTTTCTCATCCTGATCTATTTTTTGCTGAGAAGAGATCATCCCGTGGGAACGTATTTGCTCACATACTGAACAAACTGGCCGGAGAAAGCTCCATGAGCTGATTTTAAGTTATATGTATAGTGGACACCACACATGTCCACGAGTTTCTTTGTCAACATTAAGATTTTAAGTTAAAATAAATCAATATATAAGGGACTATGTGCATTTTAGGTGTTGTACGGTCACCATTCCCAAGTTTTTTTATTTTTTACCATTTTAATCACATTAGTTCATTTTAATAGGCTATCTGGCATGGCATTACTTTTTAAAAGTACATTTTCTTAATAAATACATTATTTTGTCACAAAAATGCATGCATAATAATTATAAAGGGTTTTGCATGCTATTTGAAGACCTTAAAAAGCTCTAGTAATGTGTCAGGCTGTGAAACCTATCTTCCTAAGTTCCTGCTAACTTTATAGACACTCATAGTTTCCTCAATTAACCCAATAATAACGTGAAGAGCATTTGAGCAGCTTGAAATGTATACGTTCCTTAAATACTATGGGATATTTGAGGAACTTTCACAGGGTGCCTAGATGATCCTGTACCTGTAATAAGTGGATAAAAGCGTCAGTGACAAAATAATAAAGTTACAGTTTACTTGAGTCTACGTACCTTGAACTCAGCCGAGAGTTGAGGAGTGTATTGAAAAGTCCAAAGCGCTCGGACCAAAGTAGCGAGCCGTTCCGTAACCTCGCCTTTCTCCTGCTGACCGTTCTCATTCTTTACAAACCCGTTCATTCCCCTGCGACCCAGATCCAGTTTATATCGCTCCAGACACAGATACTCAGCAAGTAGGTCCGTGTTGCTCAAGCACTGCACGACGGCGTTCATGAAGCAGGTGTTCCCGTGATTCTTCAGACCCAGCACGCCTGGCGTTTTATCCCCGTACAGCGAGAACAGTCGCTCTCTCACGGAGGAACGGCAGGGAAGCGAGCAACTTTTTCTCACCTGGCTGCTGTCCTCTTTTCTCACATGTCCCGAGTTTCCCGCGCAAGGTGCGCTTTCTCCAAACCCACCATCATCATCCTCAGCATCCGAGCGCTCGGTTGTTTCTCCGCCGTTGGCCAAGCTTCCCAAACTTTTCAAGATCTTACTCACCAAACTTTCCACTGATTTGAACGATTTTCTCCGGAACAGCTTCCCTGTGCGTTTCGTAGACTTCACTGAATCCTTTTTCGCTTTCTTGTCGCGTTTATCCATACTTCTTGCTTTTTTTCCCTCCGGATTACTAAGGCGTTCAAGCACGCGGAGTGTTTTTATCCTCACCTGATGCTGCGTGGGTATCCAGCATTGTGGACAGCAGTGGATTCACGCGCAGATCAGTGCAGAGATTTTCCACACGCTCGCCGTAAAGGAGTGATTGACGGGTCGCGCGCTCAGAACTGCAACTCCCGTGACGTCATACCGGCAGGCGGTTTTGGAACGAACGAATGATTGACAGTTCTCCGGTAACGGTGGTCAGCACGAGCGCTCCTGGAACTTCATACTGGCGGGAAGCTGCGAGCGATGGAGTGACTGACAGAGCTGTCGGTACGGCAAGCCTAGTAATCGGTGTACAAATTATAGCCTACAATCAATGACTTTCAGGGGGTTGACTTTTTTAAAGGAATTTCAGTTTTTCAGAGGAATTTTAGGGTTTACTGTTTCTGTCAACACAGGTTATTTCCGGGATGCAATCTCACGAGTTTTGTATTGCTTTAAAGCAAATTGTAAAATTAATAAATTAAATAAAATAAAAAAAAAAAAAAAAAATAAAAAAGACAACATCATCATCTGGCCAAAACAACATCATCATCTGGAAAAATAAAAAAACCTTGGTTACTACACTTTTACCTTTTAATAATAAAACCACGGTTAAGGGTAGCCTATTTTGGTTAGTATTGCGCCACTATACAGTTTGTATTTTTTTTATTATAGTGATCTATCTATCTATCTATCTATCTATCTATCTATCTATCTATCTATCTATCTATCTATCTATCTATCTATCTATCTATCTATCTGTCTGTCAGTCTGTCTAAATGCCTATCTATCTATCTATCTATCTATCTATCTATCTATCTGTGTCTGTCTATCTATCTATCTATCTATCTATCTATCTGTCTATCTGTGTCTGTCTCTGTCTGTCTATCTATCTATCTATCTATCTATCTATCTATCTATCTATCTATCTATATATCTATCTATCTGTGTCCGTCTGTCCATCTATCTATCTATCTATCTATCTATCTATCTATCTATCTATCTATCTATCTGTGTCTGTCTGTCTGTCTGTCTGTCTGTCTGTCTGTCTGTCGATCTATCTATCTATCTATCTATCTATCTATCTATCTATCTATCTGTCTATCTGTCTATCTATCTATCTATCTATCTGTCTGTCTGTCTGTCTGTCTTTCTTTCTGTCTGTCTGTCTGTCTATCTGTCTATCTATCTATCTATCTATCTATCTATCTATCTATCTATCTATCTATCTATCTATCTGTGTCTGTCTATCTATCTATCTATCTATCTATCTATCTATCTATCTATCTATCTATCTATCTATCTATCGTTTGTTCATTCTATCTATCTGTCTATCTGTCTATCTTTAAGTATATATATCTATCTATCTATCTATCTATCTATCTATCTATCTATCTATCTATCGCTTGTTCATTCTATATATATATATATCTATTTATTTATCTATCTATCTATCTATCTATCTATCTATCTATCTATCTATCTATCTATCTATCTATCTATCTATCTATCTATCTATCTACCATTTATCTATCCAACTAACCAACCAATCTACCAACCAACCAACCTACATACCAACCAACCAACCAACCAACCAACCAACCCACCAACTATCTATAAAACCGCTCAATCTATCTATCTATGTACCTGTCTGTCTGTCTGTCTATCTATCTATCTATCTATCTATCTATCTATCTATCTATCTATTGTCTGTCTATCTATTGTCTATCTATCTATCTATCTATCTATCTATCTATCTATCTATCTATCTATCTATCTATCTATCTATCTATCTGTCTCTCTGTCTGTCCGTCTGTCTGTCTGTCTATCTATCTATCTATCTATCTATCTATCTATCTATCTATCTATCTATCTGTCTATCTGTCTAAAAAACTAAAAAAAAGTAAAAATCTGTCTGTCTGTCTATCTATCTATCTATCTATCTATCTATCTATCTATCTATCTATCTATCTATCTATCTGTGTCTGTCTGTCTGTCTGTCTGTCTGTCTATCTATCTATCTATCTATCTATCTGTGTCTGTCTATCTATCTATCTATCTATCTATCTATCTATCTATCTATCTATCTATCTATCTATCTATCTATCTATCTATCTATCTATCTATCTGTGTCTGTCTGTCTGTCTGTCTGTCTATCTATCTATCTATCTATCTATCTATCTATCTATCTATCTATCTATCTGTGTCTGTCTATCTAATTATCTATCTATCTATCTATCTATATATCTATCTATCTATCTCTCTGTCTGTCTGTCTGTCTGTCTGTCTGTCTATCTATCTATCTTTCTATCTTTCTGTCCATTCTATCATTCGTTTTATCATTTTTGTTCATTCTATCATTCGTTTTATCAATCTATCTGTCTATCTATCTATCTATCTATCTATCTATCTATCTATCCAACCAACCAACCAACCAACCAACCAACCAACCAACCATCTATCTATCTTTGTTTCTTTCATTCTATCTATCTATCTATCTATCTATCTATATATCAATCTAAACACCTACCTATAAAAGAGAAATACACAAATAAGCTATACATTATTAATTAATAAACATTCAACATATCTATCTATCTATCTATCTATCTATCTATCTATCTATCTGTGTCAGTTCCATCTATCTATCTATCTATCTATCCAACCAACCATCTACAAATAAAATAAAGTCTGTCTGCCTGTCTTTCTGTCTGTCTGTCTATCTGTCTATCTATCTATCTATCTCCTATCTATCTATCTATCTATCTATCTATCTATCTATCTATCGATCAGTCTGTCTGTCTGTCTGTCTGTCTGTCTATCTATCTATCTATCTATCTATCTATCTATCTATCTATCTATCTGTCTGTCTGTCTGTCTGTCTGTCTGTCTATCTATCTATCGTTCGTCTGTTCGTTGGTTTTGTCTGTCTGTTTTTGCATGGAGATTAACAATACAGAGCCCCCTGCTGTTTAAATGTCAGTGGTGTCAAGTAGGTCATGGTTATGTTGCATTATAGCTCCAGTGGCCATCCACTGACCTGATATAATGAAAAGAGAAAAGACCGCAGTTATAACAAAATAAATAATTTGCAATAAATTGTTTTAACAATGTGAAGAAGAAAAAAAAAAAAACCTTGGTGTTTTGTTAATATACTATCTGCTTTCCAAACGTTGAATTGATGTGGATGCTGTTCTTGTTATCACCTCTGACTATTTCATATCGCTCCATTACCTCCGTGATGTTGGCACTGGGTCCTGTTGCCATATGTCATTAGCTGGCCTCTGAGTAACCCGGCACCTTCACAGGTTTATCATCACCTCTTGTGGACAGAGAACAGACGCTCCGTCAGAGCAGAAGTCACATCAGTGCTGTTTCTCGGTTATCTCTTCACTGCCACAGCGACAGAATTTTGTCACAAAACCAGACCACCTACAGTTTTCCCATTTCTCCAGCATTCAAACTGCCAAATCACTGATGTGGTTTTAAACTCATTCTGTCCTCTTTACATTTGAACAATCAGAGGAGATGAATGTCTAACGTTCAAACGTTCAAAGTACTGAACATGCAGAGCTTAAAGACTTTTTGTGTGGATATATGTCTCTAGTTTGGCAGCTGTCTCTTTCAATGTGCCATCCCTTTGCAAAAGAGCATACTCGAAGGTATTTTTATCTTCTGAGGTACATTTACTTCCTTCCTTCCTTTCTTTTAGTTGCTTCTATGTGATCAAAGACACAGAACAATGCATAAAAGCATGACATAACCGCTAACCGGACTGTTTGCATGTGGACTGGACTGGAAAATGAGAAGAGAAGTTATAAGTCTGGTTTTAATTTACAGAGTAATTCTCTCTAGTCGGGTTTGCCAAGCCACAGCGTCATGATTCTCTAAATGTTTTTTTAAATGTCTAACATTAACCTCAACTGTTTTGAAAGAATCAAGAGAGACCTTGGGGATAAATAATCAACATGATGACAGGGTCTGCTGAATCTAAAAACAATCTTTATCTCTAAACAGCCATGATAACATGCTGTTAAGACACCATGGTGAATGCAGCTCTATCAAGCTGTACAGACCAAAGAGATTTACACCAAATACTGATAACGAAGGAGCTTTATTTTCTACTGAATGGAATAATCCCTTTATGGGATTAAAAAAAAAGAAAATACAAATTTTTCTTTCTCATTTACAGAGTGAAATTCAACATGAATTCTATGAAGAAACAACAATAATAATAAGAAAAAGTAGAGCAGCAGGGAAAAAGAAGTGATAAACAATATTGTGTTAGAGTTTTTAAAAATATTATATTGAAAAACTACAGGCAATAAAACAAATCTACCAACATTTCCACACACTCAAAAAAAAAAAAAAAAAAAAAAAAAAAAAAAAAAGTGGCAATATGTACAGTGCCTTTAGGGACAAAGATGTACCTTTTAAGAAGATACTGCCCCAGTGACAGCTTTTGTGCCTTTTTTTCTTAGAGTGTGGCAAGAAAAATGTTTGTGTTATGGATATGGATATTATAGATATGAATTCATTGGTTCTGGAAAAGATGCCTGCCGCCCCATACTGAGAGTGTTTACTGTCAATGTCAGTATATTTTACTGGTCACATCAAAATTCATCTGAAGATAGTGACGAGTGAGGTGCTCATCAATATGGTTTAGTTTAGGGCGCCCTCTAGTGGTATATCAAGACCAAGAGCGAGACGTTGCTATGGCTTTTATGTCTGTTTTTGTTGAAGGACTGCTCTTCTGTGGCTAACGCTGATGGAGTGCACCTGTGTAAGTGTGAGTAAAAATGGCATTAATCTCTCTTCCCTTGGTTACCCTTGTAAAATGAAATTGGAATGCATCATGCCCTCTCAAGTCCTTAGTGTTTGTTTGTCCCATGCAGTGAAAATGACTTGAAATGACTCCTTTAAGAGAAAATGACTCACTGAGAAGAAAACTGCAGGCTGAAATACACATGGTTGACAAATATATTTGTTGTTTAGCACAATACGTTGGTTAATTCAGTCTAAAACATTTTGTTAATCAATTTTGTTATTGTTAACTAAAACTATTAAAAAAACAACTTGTTAATTAATATGAAGCTGAAATAAAATAAAATATAAATAATAGTGAAAAACATAAATACAAATGTGAAATGTTGCTTTGAACACTAACTGAAGCTGAAATACTAAAATTACTAAAAGTGAACCTGAAATAATAAGTAAATAAAGATAAATAAAAAATATTAAAAACTAATAAAAATGACAAAAGCACAGCAAAATTATAAAAAAAATGTAAGCTAAAATTGAAATTAAAACGTAAAAACAAAAGCTGATTCAAAATATTATGCATTAATACTGTAGTATACAGTATGTGTTATGCTAAAATAGCATTGTTGTTTACAGGCTCAAAGCAATTGACAAACAGTGTATTTTATTAACACTGAGATACTTTTATAGCTTAAATTAATAGTTTGAATTACTTTTACATTTAAATTTTAAATTTACATTTTATGTAAAATCATTTTCTAAATAAGTCCATTTTTAAATAATTTTCAATGTTTTAAAATTGCTTGTTTAATTTTATTTTTGTATTATTTTTCTTCATGATTATTTTACTTTCTTTTATGTAAAGCACTTTGAATTACCATTGTGTAAGAAATGTGCTATATAAATAAACTTGCCTTGCCTTGCCTTAAACATTTAAATTTTCAGTTTTTATTCTATTTTTTGTTTCAAAAGTTTTTTGTGTTATTTTTATGCAGTTTTTAACATGTCTGTGTAGCTTTAATTGTTGTTGTTATTATTATTATTATTTCAGTTTATTTATTTTAGTACATCAAATTGAACTAGACAAAAATGAGAAAAATGTTGTATTTCGTATTTCAGTTCACTTTTTTCATTTCTATTAGCTTTTATTTATTTATTTATTTATTTAATTTAATTTTGAGTTATTTTAGTACATCAAGTTAAAATGTTACCTCGGCAACTAGCTGAATTAATGTAAGTTCTAGTTTATACATATTTTAACTATAATAACCCTTACTACATTTTCTTAATTATTTTTCAGCATAGCTAAGTTTTTTTTTCTTTTTTTTTTTGTATAGAATTGATGGATTAGCTTAAATGTAGCAAGCCACTTTTTCCATGTAGCTTGTACTGTACTTTCTCAAAATAGCCAAGCTTAACTATTATTTCTGTAGAATTGTTGTTAGGTTAGCTAGTAGCTTTTTCTAAGGAAGAAAGCAACAATTTCTATAGTAATGTTTTGAAATGGTTTGCATGTTTTGAATAATTCAGAATATGCAGTCTAAGAAGCATAGAGGTGTTATAGAGGAATCTACTGTATACGCGATGGACAGTTATGCATAATGTGAATTGACCATTTGCCCTTTGACACCTCTGTCCAGTTCATATTGCTTAGAAATGGGCAATTTAGGGGTCAAACTGGGGTTGTATCCGGCATGGACCACCCATCTGTATGCACAAAATCCATTCAAGTCAACATATGTTTGAAAGAAGACCCCAATAAGCATGTGCGATAAATGACCATAAAAAGAGTCATAAAACAGACTCAAACAAAGCAAGTGCTTTGCTCTCCTGTTGAAAGAAGTTTTTTTTTTTTTTTTTTTTTTTTTTTTGTAGCTGACCTTTTCTAGCGTAGGAATCAGTTTAACAGTAAACGGCTCTAGTACACAAAGAATCACTTTCAGCTGAGAGAGAACCTTACGTTTTGAGATTCCCCCTTGTGTGGGATGAGCCAGAATATTAGACTTCATCAAACAGATCTCTATTCAACTGTCTAAGTCATAACTGGAATGCTTTGAGCCCAATAAATCGTTTGGAAATATTTGTTCTTCTCATACAGATGTTACAAAATAGATGGATTCAGAGGTTTAGATCAGTACATATGCATATGCTTTGGATCAAATTAGAAAGCCAACCAAAGATATGATTTTAGTGATCTAAATGATCAAAATTGTATTTTCACCAAAAGAGGGCACTGTTCTGAAAGAAATGGCAGTGGCATTCAGTATTTTATTTTTTATTTTTTTTTAATAGAATTTGATTGATTTTTGAGCTTTGATTTTGTATTTTCAGTTTTAATTTTCCTGTAGGTTTATAAAAATTTAGTTTAAGATAATTTAGTTATGTTCTTTTGTAATTTTTATAGGTGTTTCTATATTTATATATGGCTTCAATTGATTTTTATTTGTCATTTTAGCAATTCAACTTAAACGTATTTTAGTTTTAAATATTTTTTCATTCTTGTATTTTCTGTTTTATTTTTACTGTAATTTTAGTTTATGGTATCATAATTTGACTATGCACTTTTATCATTTTTATTAGCTTTTTTGGGGTTTTTATGTTTGTGTCTAGCTTTAATTAATATTTTATTTAGGTTTTAGGCACTTTAGAAATTTAAAGTAAACTTATTTTTCAGTTTGTTTCAACATTTCTGATTTTGCTTTAAGTTTAACATTTTTTACTGAAAAATGTTTATTGTTTTAGTTTAACAATAACAACACTTGTGGCATTTTACGTAAACGCAACTAACTTTCATCATCTTGGTTAGTCTGCATCACATCCAAGAAAACCTTATTTGTTGCTGCACTGGAACAATTTGCATTGTACTGTATTCATTGTACTAATTCAACACTTCACACACATAAAAGAAAATAAACACGTATGTTTATTCCAGTGCCAATCAGTCCAGTTTGTCCTTCTCTTGTATAATTCATTGCAGTCTTTAGCCTGTGCATTTCAACATTTTGCGAGAATCTCAACAAGCGTCTATTATTAGAAACAAAAAGTTGTTTTTTACATTCCACGTTAAACATAGACATATTAAACTCTTATCTAATCCATATCATCTCCTTATTATGCATGAACACATCATGAATCTTATTGGTTTGATCCAGTGGTTCATGTTGGGTTTTTCCATAAGGCTGTAAAAGAAAGATCTGTGTGTGGCCACCATCACTATTCACACACAAATAATCAAAGTGTTTAATCTGACTGGTTTCAGAACTGTTTGCACATGCATTTATTTAAGACAAGCCAGAAGATAAAAGCATATTGAATTGGACTTCCCCACTGGCTTCTTTCCTGCAACTCTATTGTAAAAGACCAAAGTAAGCCGGCCCTAATCAGCTAGACTCTGGTGTTAGTGGAGGCTTAGATGCACTCGATTGGTTCAGTGAATATCTGCAGGTACTCTTTTGGTTTATATAACATGGGAACAGAGGGTCAATGCGAAGTCAAAAGCATCTATATTAACTGCCGAATAGGTATAGTTGTTGGTGTATGGGTGTAATTCTCCTATTGTATAAAACAGGTCTTTGGGTTTAGACATACATGGAACCATAATCATTGGTCATTTTGATGCCCACATGAGCTCTTGCTGCTAAAGACATCATTACTCTGTTTTTTGTTTAATGTATATTGAGTTCCACCAGTCTTCAAAGACACATGAGTGCAGCATATGTGAAAATGAGCCACGCTGCAGTGACAAATGTTAATGTAGCAAATTAACAGTTCCAATCATTCCATCATTTTAGCATTAGGTCATTGTAATATCATTCTTAAACGTTGCCCAGATGTTCAGAGTTGGCCTTCAGAATCCCATGAGGAGATATAGCATGCATGTTTGCTGTTTGGCCCGCAGTGTAGCGGTGCTCTCTAATGGAAATTTGCCTGTACAGATTTATGTTTATGTTAATTTAGAGATCAGCAGATAAACTTTCCACAAAAGTTTTTCATTCATATCTCAGAAATGGATACTTTATTCAGCAAGGATGCATTAAATTGATTAAAAGTGAAAGTAAGTTGTTATTTATTCCTCAAGAAATTGTGGAAAAAAAGTATTGCGCAATCCAGATTACAAATAAACAGTTAAGCACTGATCCTACACATGCCCTGAACACATTCATCTCTATCATATGACATTTGTAAAAGTGAGAAAATAAATGAAAATAAATGAGGTTTTGGGCAAAATCACCAAAAAGATGTGGTTGCATACTTTTTTCATTTCCAATCAGTTGAAATGCCATGAACAATGTTTTTTTTTTAGTGAGTATTTTAGACTAGTACAAATTGGAAAACAGCCTTAATGATTAGTTGTCATTTAGCTTTACTCACAATAACACACATTTATTTAAGCTAATGAAATCAGCCTGTACATATTGGACTGTGTTTGCATTGGTCCTCTTGAGAACATTATGTTCTGCTCAGATGGGCCTAAGTGGTGCCCTCCATTATTTGAATTTAAGTGAGCTTCAAATTATAGCAGATAATGTGTGTTCCAAACACATTAATGAAATGAGTGTACTAAAGAACAATAAAACATATTTCCATAATATAACCTAATGTGTCTGTCTGCCCTGTGTGAATCATAATTTTCACTTCCTTTCGAAGCCCGCAGTCGAAGTTCAAAGCACCCATCATCTGTAAAGACTCTTGCGCTTTACAAACCCTCTTTCGTAAAGTGTTCTGCAGGGTGAAAGGTGAAGAAATGTGTTGAAAATGATACTTGGAGTAGTCTGGGTCGTATCACTGTCAGCTTACTTTTGCCAAATTACCCTGACCTCACTGCACTGGTCTAATTACGCTCAGTGACTGATTACATTTCCTACTTTTTACTGTAGTTGTGGTTTTTTAAACCAGGTACAATTGCTACATGTCTGGTGACCTTTAAAGATAATCCTAACACTGTAAATGTTCACATTTTGTATAGATGTATACATGCAAAATTTTAAAATGCACTCTCAGTAAGTTTGATAGAGTTGTGTGTGATGGAAAAAATAAAAATTCAGTAAAGCTCATACCTAATGACAAAAATACACGGAAAACAGATTCCCACTTTATATTAGATGGCCTTAATTATTATGTACTTACGTAAAAAATTGTGTTCGTAATGTATTGCAGAACACTTTTGCTGCTGTTGAGGTGGGATACTGGTAAGGTTAGGTGCAGGTTTAGTGGTATTGGTAGGTTTAAAGGTGACTTAAGGTGTAAGGGATGTGCAGCTGTAATTACAGAAATGAATTACAGATCTAATTACATGAACAGAATTTAAAATATAAAAACATGTATGTACACAAAAAGTGCATTGTATCAACTAATTAATTTAAATGTAAAGCCACGTAATATAAAGTAGGACCAAAAATAGATGACTAAATATATTTTTATAATACAGCTAGTGTCTCACCAAGGCTGCACACACATTAAGTAAATGTTTTAATCCTTCAGAAATAATTTGAATATGATGATCATGAAACAAATTTTGGGGAGCTGTTACTCCAGTCTTCAGTGTCACATAATCCTTCAGAAATAATTTGAATATGATGATCATGGAACATTTCTTGTTATGTTTAAAACAGTTGTTCAGCTTAATGTTTTTGTAGAAACTATTCCAAAAATTAAGTACTCATAATTATAATATATTATATTTTAAAATGCTTAGATTACAGTTACTTTTTATGGATTGGATGATTTCATGTTATTCACACAATAGGATTAAATTATTCATAATTATTTGATTATGCAAGTTTCTAATCACTGGTGTTGTATAGTTGTCAAACACCATGCAGTCATTGTATCCTGTGATCTTTAGTAATTGCTTATTCTGGATGTCTGGGGGGAAAAAAAAACGTGCACTGGGCGTGCAATGTTATTGCTTCAAGTAACTATGTTTATAAATGTTTGTTCATATAATTCAGGGATTCACTTTTTTTTTTTTGTCAGCCAAACCCCTTAAAATAAAATATTTTCTTGAAATTAAGGTAATATTTCAATAATTTATCAACACTTTTTACGTTTACAATTATCTGATGTCGGTTAATGGTCACATTGACATGCAGGTAAACAAATAAATTATTTATATTTTTAGTGTTTAAGTGTTAAAATAAAATTATATATATATATATATATATATATATATTATATATATATATATATATATATATATATATATATATATATATATATATATATAATATATATATGATTAATTAATTAATTCATAGCTTTTTATCAACTCACAAATGCTCTGCAGTTCTTAAATTAAGCCCAGTTTGGGAAATCCTGGTGTAATGCAATTTATAACATTGATATAAAATGTTTTTACTTATTTTTTAATCTTTGCTTTTTTGTATAAATATGGTACGTTTAATTGCAAGTTTTAAACAAGTTTGATAAAAAATAAAAAATAGTAATATATTACATAAAATGAGTAACTACATTACTAACAACAGTTTTCATTATGTAATCTATAATCAGTAACAGATAACAATTTTCAAGTAATCTACCCAGCAGTCAGCAGCATTTATTGTCCACTCGAGACAGAGTTTAAATTACATTTGTCATGAGAAACTGAACAGTGGCTAAAGAATCAGTTACACCAGATCATTCTGAAGATCTGTTATGCCTATGTCCTCCTAAAGCAACTTCCGTTGCTTCAAAAGTTTAATAAAATACCTCCAAACTTGCTCTGCCACCATCTGTGCCATGTGATTTGCATTACTGAAGATGAATTATAGTCTTCTCTTCATCTTATAAATTTTATGTGACAAACCATGACTATCAAAGAGGTATATTTATAAAATATATTATTCTAAGGCATTGCTGTCATTTATAGACTCACTAATATCTGTGCCATGTGAGCTGCATTATTGTAGATTCAGGACAGTCTTCTCTTCAGCTTGTAGAGTTTCTGCGACACCATAGGGCTTTGAGGTTATTGATCTGCCCTGGTCAGAATGCAGTGTGTGTGGCATCAAATGGGTTAAAATGAAATCAAATTTGCTGCCAGCAAGGTAGATGTGAAGACATTGTGCCTCTGGACAGAAATGCCTCCTGAAGCTTGTGCGCTCTGCACTTGACTTTATTGCATAAGACTGTAACTTTGAGGGTAAATGTGGTCAATATGAATATACCCAGCATTTAAACACGATATCCCACCTCAGTGTATTTTGTAATCCTATTTTCACACCACTGAGCCTGAGGCAGTGCATTCCTGTAGAGTAGAAATTTCTTATGACTTACTTGTATTCATACTGTGGCATCCTCTCTCCAAGCATTTCATAAAGCAGGGACCAGGCAGCTTTGCCTTACTCTTGACCTTAATAAAGCCACTTCAGCAATGTCAATGAGCTCTTATGTTCTTCTGACACAGGTCTCAAAGTCCTGAGGTATCCCAGAATACACTGAGATCTCTTTGCCGCTCCAATTATGGAGTGATGTAACTGAGGATGTCTAATACAAGCCTGGCTATTCTCAGTCACACTCACAAGTTCTTCAAGGTCTTCAAGTAGTAGTCATCCTGGTGATGAGAGGATAAATAGTTTGCAAGGTGATGGTGGCATAATCACAGCTCACAATCCTTGTAGATTATTTTGATTCTGTTTGTGTGCCACTAACTGTAAATCTTCATAAGAAGGTTATCAGTTATGGAGATCAAAAAAGTCTTATAAATCTTATAAAAGAATGAATGCTTTAAGAACGATGCATTGGTGGTAGTTGAAAGTACCAAAAAGATGTGGTTGGCATCTGGTTCCCCTTTGCCTTATTTCCTAAATGGTTTGGTTTGTAAGCAGAAAAATTGAACAGAATTTGAATGTTTCACAGAGTTTAACATACTGCCTGCCTCTTACATTTTTGAAATTTTTTAATGAATTTTATTAAGTTGTCAGCTCCTAATAGGAGTGCAATGTAGTCGATTTAACTTATGTTGCCATGTTTTAGTGCATTTAGATTCTTCTCAAGACTAACCACACAAGGAATACAGCTATTATTAAATAACTAGTTGCTGAAAGAAATACACACGATCAGGTCTGCTTATGCAGGGAAAATGCATGTCTGCATGTTATGGAAGAAAATTCAAATTAGCATGAGCCAAACACGTCTATACGTGCACTTATGACTGTTAAAGTTGGCCTGATGTGGAAGTTCATCTACCTGTTTTATAAATGCATCTTATTGCTGTGAACATGTATGTTTATTTTAGGTGCAGTATCTAATATTGAAATATCTAATATTGAAGGCTAGAGGCTGAAATGGGTACTGCAGTCCAAATTGAAAATATTGGAGAGCGTTTTTTTCCGCTCATGACCGCTGCTGACGCAGCTGACTGACATCTCATCCTTATGTTGCGTTGCGTAAAGTAATACAATTTACAGCACAATAAAGACTTTATAAATGTATAAAACTACCCAGCACCTGGGTAAAAATATTAAAAACAACCCAATAAAATGACCCAAATGGGCTGAACCCAGCATTTGGTTTAAAAAAAAATTAAAATAAATTTCGAGTGTACTTTTAAAAGATTGAAGTTGGAAGGTTTTAAAAGGTACAAAGTCTAGATGGATGGATGGATGGATGGATGGATAGATAGATAGATAGATAGATAGATAGATAGATAGATAGATAGATATCTAATAATGTTGATGTTGTGTTCACTATAATGGATGACTGCAGTTATGGTTGTGTAAGGCCTCTCTTTAGTGCCTAGATGATGCTTAATATTGCGCCTTACCCTATATTTAAGTTATTCCGAGAATGGATGAGAAGTAAGAACAAAGAGTTGAGTGAAAAAAAGGGCAGAAAAGAGGTGACGGGGGAAAGAAATTACTATGTGTGAAAATAATTCATACTTCAGCTCCTGGCGGGAGTACAAACCCAAGTGGCGATTGGCTCCAGGAGGAGCAAGTCTCTGTACACCATGCTCATGCATATTCCATTCTGTTTCTTCATAAGTCATGGTCTGTCACCTCCACACGTCTCCTCTTGGGTGTCGAGGCAGAGCGGGAACATGGAAACAGCGCATTCCACCTGGGTGATCCAATGCTGATATTTTTACACCCGTGAGGTTGGTAAATCAATGGCCATCCGTCTGCATGGACCCACCGGTCCAACCTGAGTCCACAGGACATTCACACTCCATCGGTCCATCGCTGATGCATTAATGTTCAGCAAGACCATTAACACTGAATGAGTCAGTAGTCATTGTAGTAGTTTAACAGATTTTTATCCAAAGTGACTTGCACTACACTTATTAAAAGTAACAATGGGAGTTCATGGCTTGCTCCTGGTGGAGATCAAACAAGCCACCTTCTGTTTACCACATATGGTTCCAAATCATTTGAAAATTTATTTTTAATTCGATTTTTTAAAAACATTATTGAAATGTGTATGGTCCTCCTTTTCCATATGATGATTTACAGTATCCAAAGCTATTGAGCTCCAAAATGGCAAGAATATCACAATAAAAGGATAATAAGTCTATATGACTTATTATACTTACACTGAAATTTGTCATTTTAACTGCAACTGAGCTCTTGAATCTCCTTTGTGACCCATAGACATGCTACCATTTCTTTTTTTCATTTCTTTTACAATAAAAAAAAAACACAAATAATTTATTGTTTTTTCAGAATATCTCCTTTTATGTTCCATGAAGAAAACAACAGCACATGTTTGGAATGATGAGATGTGTAAATAATGACAGATATTTGTTTGTGAACTGTCCCTTTAAGAATCGTTAAACAATGTTGTGCAGTGGTAGTTGATTTACAACAGTCATGTATATCATGTATGTACAACACAAAGATATTAAACTTTGTAATAAGTAATTCACAAATCGATATAAATTTGTTGCATTCCAGAAGCAGAAGTGAATGGCACACTGGCAACAGTGAACAACACTACAAACAGGCATTCCCAGGGCTTAAGACACATTTAGTTGAGGATTACTTTAGTTGTTCCTATGCTTTCATCATTGGATGTATAATGTTCTCCCAGGGAGATGATGTTTGCTCTTTGGTCACTCACTGTACCCACAAACCAGAAGCTGCCAAAACATATTGTGGTTTGCCATGTCATTTTGTGGTGTACGGTTCTCTGTCTCTGTGTGCTTCACGTCTGTAGTATGCAAGGTTTCAAATGAGGAAAAACAGCAT